>NC_056748.1:418584561-418719561 GCF_019279795.1 Protopterus annectens
TAAGTGCTTTCGGTCGCACTACAAATGTGCAACCTTCATCAGACAACATCAGTTAGTTAATTGGGAAACATTTTAAATCCCCCCTCAAGTGACATCATCATTACATCAGCTCAAAGCTCAAAATTTAAAGCAACAATACCCCCTTCTTGTCATGAAGAATACAAATACACATCCCCAGCAGTTTTCATTGTATAATACATATATGATAATACATTTTATACAAAAATCAATTTATTCCAAATTCATATCAAATATGTATATATATAAATATATGCTTTCGTATTCCATAAAATTAATAATAAAAAATAAAAATAGGAATAAAAATATATAACTGTATAAATATATGTATACACACAATACATATATATAATATAATATCAGAGGATGCTTATGTACGTCTCAATAACTGTGTACTTAAAGTACACTATACTTCCCCAAGAAACTTGTGTGTTTATATAATTAACATCTTTCTAAAGCCTTCAATTTAAGTATACATTTCAGGAAACTAATTTCATTAAGTCCAGGGTACATATAGGCATTGGTCAACAATTGCCACAACAATTCCTTTTGTTCTAATCTTAGAGACCATGGACCACCCCTAGGATCAACTTTCACTTGTTCAACCACCAAAAACAGAAACAAATGATCATTATGGTCATTAATGTGTCTAGCTAGAGCATTAGTACAGTCTTTTTTCATTATATTGTACTGATGTTCATACACTCTCTGCTTGAGGTGGCATTCCATCTTCCCAAAATAAAAATGTGGACACCATTGGCACTCAGCCAAATATACAACACCATTAATATTACAAGTAAACCTATCCTTAACAGAGTAGTCAACCATATTCAATGTAAATTTATTAGTTAACTTTATGTATTTACACTGGTTACATGAACCACATTTAAACATCCCCCCCAGGTCTAGCGGATGCTGCCTGATTTCTTTCTATCATACTTTTAAGAGTAACACCCAGTTTAAACACTACCTTAAGAGAGACAGGTACTTTATTCCTAATGCTGCCATCATCCATCGGCAAGGTCCAATTTTTACACAAAATGGACCGTACATCATATGCATTAAGGGAAAAGGCAGTAGTAAAAATAAAAGAAAACTTATCATTAAATCCATTTCCATATGTATTAGTAGTACCTTCATCCATACTCACATCATTAATGGATTGTGGATGTTCAAGCATTTCTATAGAATCCACAATCCTATTGTTAAGTATAGGTTTAAACCACGCTGAATTGCATTTGTTAGTAACCTCCTCAATTAATGTTTCCAATAATTCGGGAGGATAACCTCGTGAAATAAACATTCCTTTAAGGGTCTCACATTCGGTCACATATTCAATGTTCAAAGTTATCATACGGGCTGCCCTGACTAACTGACCCTTTACAACAAACAGATTCTGAAAGAATGGGTGGGAATTCTCAAAATGCAAAAAACAATTAGAGTATGTTGGTTTACAATAGATTTTTGCTGTGTTACACCCATTCAAACTATCTTTTCTTAAGACATCCAAAAAGCTAATTTCATTAACATGAAATTCGTAGGTAAATTTAAAAAAATCGGTTAATTCTGAAATATTTTCCACAAAATCAACAACATCAGCATGGTTCCCATGAAATAATATAAAAATGTCATCCAGGTAATGTGTGTACCAGGTGACATGCTTTTTGAAGATGGCATGTTTAAAAAGCAACATAGTTTCCCAGTATGCCATAACACAGTTGGCAAAGCTCCTACCACATGGCTATCCCCCCCAAAAAGAATGTAATTGTTCGCCAAAATAAAATCAAGAAGATATTCAATCAGATTTATTTAATCACCTGAAAAACCAATCATATGTAAAAAATTCTCTCACCCACTGAACCCCCAAAGATTGAGGGATGACCTTATACAAATCACAGGCATCAATCATTAGAAAGTGACATCCTCACGATACTTTAACTTACTGATGCTTTCCAAGAAGTGCCAAGAGTCGCGAGAAATCTGGGTCTGTCCAACCAAGCATTTCTTTAATTTCATACTGACACTTTTGCATTTGTTAACCAGGAACATCTGACTGGGCTCAAAGCCCCTTATCAGAAGTGGCCCAATGAGACAAGCTCCAATTAATAAAAAAGGTAGTACAAGCAAAAAACACATAGCTGAGAAATATAGATTAGAATAAATCCAAAGTAAATTATGTACATTGACAGATTAGGTGCTGCTGAAAGCAATAAGAATGTTTAGAGTTACAATATGAACATAGTGGAGTATCAGAGGCCTGGGAAATAATGCTATAGCCTTAGCATGATTATTAAACGTTACATATAAATGGAATCTATCAAAGAATAGAAACATATTCAGGATTACTTTCTAGTAGAATAAATGCTGCAATACGAAACTGGTTCTAAATAAAGTTATTTCAAGCAAGTCAAAGAATGACAACCTCGCAGTCGGTCTTGAAATATATATGTTCAGTAATATGTAGTACCACTTCACTGCCATCATTCATTTTGTAGTAACTCTTGTAAGTATTGTAACTACCTTGCGGTAGCCACCTCTGGACTGTAATGTAGTTTCCTTATTGTATTAATCTATTGGGGCTTTTCTCCCTGGGCCTCCACTGAAAATGGGCTCTCGTCAGCCCAGTGGACCTTCCCGGTAAACAAATGACATAAATAAATAAATAAAATGAGGCTGTAATTTACACACCAAGCTTTCCAGTAAGAAACTACTGTGTGTCTTGTGGTTTAGGATTGCATTCAGAGCAAGACTTCACAAAAAGGACAGTAAAACCTCTTAGTATGCGATAACCTCCTGTTGATTTATTAAATTTACAAGGGTAGCTTGTTGGACAGGTTTTCAGTGGAGACATCTTGGAAAGATGGTTCTTGTGAAGAGAAGAGAAAGCAGCTGGGTAGCAATGCTATTGTTGCTGGCTCTTGAGTATTATCTTTTATTCTGAGGATTTTAAAAATGGCATATGGCAACCAAAAAGGGAATCACCTATAACAAGTGCATCTAAAATATGTGCCTTAATATTTACTTATTATTTTATTTATTTATTTTCCATTTGTTTACCAGGTTAGTCCGAGTGGACACAAGGTGACAGTTTTCAGCAGAGGCCCAGGGAGAAAACCTCCAAATACATAGTAAAAATTATAAAAAAATAATAAAACATTATATAAATACAGTACAAAGAGCATAGAACATATGAAAGGAGTAAAAATCAGAGTTTTACAATTCATGCAGCATACAGTGGTTAGAATATTGAGAAAATTAAACAAGATATTATACAACAAATACAGAATTGCTTGAACATAAATTCAAAAAGAAGTTTCCATAGACAAACAGGGTTAAACTAGAAATCATAACTATAAAAGTGGCCTAAACACCTGGTTCACAGTACTATGCACTAAGTGAAACTATACAGTATACCTGTGATCTAGGGATGTTGAAAGTCAAGAACTCAAGAAATATCAGGAAGTCAGGAAATATCTTCAAGGAGATTTTTAAAGACTAGCTAAATCAGTTTACTAGTACATTTCCCATCACAGCTTCTCTGTATAGTCTTTGACAGAATCACAGATGCGCTTAATGTTCATAAGAGATTCAACTATTTTAAGACTGGATATTAGCTTCAGTTTATAATCAGACACAGAATTGATATTTTACAGAATACTTTCAAGGACAGAATTGTGATTTGGCAACATATACATCTGATAACTCTCAGCCCTAATTGCTAAGGTACTAAATGTGTAAACTTTTTAAAATAACTGTCCTGCAACCTAATATCTCTAGCAAAGGGAAAATAACCTACAGGATTTTAACAAAGCTTCAGGATCTTATTAAGTTATAGTAAATAAAATGTTTTTATTTATTAAACTTTTATAAAATCATAATCGTTACATGCAGGCTGTTCAATATCAGATGTTTCAAATTTCCCTCCATAAACCATAGGCAACTAAAAAAGGCACTTAGATTCTGGGACTTTAAGCAGTACTAACAATAGCAATAATAGTAGCTTCATTAAACTTGGCATTTTGTGAGCAAAACTTGACGATGAGATTGGGTATGTCCTCACAGATGAAATGCTGGGAAGGAAGACTCGAAAATTCAATATCTGTTTCTTCCCCTGGAGATTTTTTTTGTTTTAATATTTATACAGTGCCTTTACAGATATCAGTACCAATAACAATGATTGTTGATAGGACCACAGCTTGAATCATTGTTGGTGCGTGTCACACACTTACTGGAATGTCAGTCCTTCTCATTAGAGAGGCAATGATCTCCTTGTCTAGCCTCTATAAAACACATTTGGTAGAAGCAAACACTAAAGGAGGTTTTCATATTAAGAAATGAGCTTCAATGGACTGCAGCCCTTCAAACTGTTCCATCAGTTAAGACCCCAAGTTAAGCTTAAGAAGTTCATGCTACCTTTGAATGCCTCCTTATGTTCCAGTACTTTCAATATAATCTCCAGAATACCTGATCAAGGCATCTTGATTAATACAGATGTAGGTTCCTACTTCAACCATTGTTGGTAATCTTTCTAGGCACTTATGGTGACTGACTTCTCCTCTCTAGCATTGGGAGTAAATTGAAAAGATATGTTAGTCTTAGATGACACAGCTGACTTAGCAATCTCAGAATAGATGGGGGAATAAATCTTTATGGTTTCTGTATTCTTTTGAATTAATTCATTTTTTTTTGTTTAACTTCTCCAACTGATCCAAGGTTTTTTTTGTGACCAGAGTATTTCTTTTTCCTCTGACAGTTTTCAACCTTATGGTCAATCAAACTCCCCAACAAAACTGGCAGTCCAAATGAAAATCTTACTGTGAAGTTTCAGATGAGGCTAGTTGTCAAATTCATCTACATTTATTCACAGATTTAGCCAAAGTGACATGGAGAACGTTAAAAAATAAACAAACAAATAAAAATTAATGACGAAGCCGAAAAGTTGCACATTTAGCCACTTGAAACAGAGTTGTAACTGGTGTGAAAAACTACTGAAGTCAACGGGACATTTTCAGCTGTTAAACAGCTGGGAAATGTGGTTAAAGCACAATCAGACAGATGATGAAAGACAGCTGCTGCACACACTACTACATAAGGTGACAACAGCACTAGCTTTCACTGTTACCTGTAAAAAGGTAAGAAGCTGCTACAACCTAACATGTGGGTTCGGAGAATACGGTAAGTGGGAAGAGAATCCAATGTCATGATTTAGTCTTACTGTGATTCCCAAAGATCTGCAGTTAGTGACTTCACCTTAAGGAAGGCACCCAATTTCAGGCAACACAATTAATGGTAGACTTTAAGGTACTTCATTCTAAAATCATCTTTGGCCACCTAATGAGTTCAAAAATGATTGCTACATTTTATCAGATAAAAACTCAGTCCTGGCACTGACAGCAGCCTTGCTTCAATACAGCATACCCCATGGATAAGGGGTATTTGTACAATGACTACATGGCATACTGGTGCTCAAAAATGACTACTACAAAGGTTATTACACTATACAAGTAAATAGGTGTAAATGATCAGCCACATCTGAGCAGATCTTAGCAAATATAATTTTCTAAAAGGGAAAACTATTTCTAAAAATATAAGACAATATAAACTGCTATCAGTTATACTTCTTTTGTGTATGCATAGTCATATTAATTATAAATCTGGTAAACACATTCGGACAATATTAAAATGTCTACTTTTGAGAGATTACCTTGTTTTCTTTTTTGCTGAGGTCAGCTTAATAATCTGTAAAAGAAAAAAAGTCAGACGAGACTCAAATATATTAAGGAGCTTTAGGACTTCTTCTCTATTCACATTGGAAGATGTGCCACTTTCTGATGCAGTTCCACCAGTACTTCTTTCAATGTCGTTTACCTGAAAGCCAGTAGCACAAATATCAAGTTTAATCACAGCAGATACTAACACTAAACTATATGTCATCTTTAATTATGAAAATTACAGTCAATGTAACTTCTGAACTATACAAACAATCTTCAGCATATAGCCTTCAGAGAGGAGTCAACACTGTGAGACGCATGTCACTGGTGTTTGTAAATAGCACCATAAGGTGATGTTTTTTGTGCATCTGTTAAAATTTGCCAAGATCTTCAAAACTGCCTTTGCATACCTTTTTCAAAACAAAGTTAAAGAAATGTATTAAAAAGTAAATTAATGGTTATCATTACATTGTTTTACTTATTTCAGCCTCTGCAGATCTAACACAAAGTAAAATCTGGTTTAATGTGGTGCTTAATACTATGCAATGTGCAGTACATGCCAGGCTGACAAAATTACAACATAACATGGATGAACATAGCTGTTATTTTAAGACGGTGTTTATTCCTAGCTGGGGATAAGCTCTCATAAATAAATACTGAAGGGATCTCTCAAAGAAAAAGCCTTAGTCAGATGCTCAAGTCAAGGAAGACAGTTTATTCCACAGAAAAAGTGCGAAATATGCAAAATAATTTGTACTTAACATCTCTAACAGGAATCTAGGAATGACTAGCAAACCATCACTCAATTATCTGACCTGCAATGGAGGGTATAGTGGAGAAGGTCTGTCAGCCTACTTCTTGTTTCACCATTTCTTATGAAGCTCACCGCATTCACTGTTGATAATAATTTTAGCGCAATGAAGTAAGGTTATGTATGCAAACTTACTGTAACAGTGCACATTTGTATAGACTACTGCTGCAACAATGTAAGCTATTTGACTCCCTCCCCATTGCAACTGACCAGCTTTCAAAGCTAAAGGGCATCTTCCATGTGCATTGAGAGGAGCTCCATATAAAGGAGACAGAGCACCACACCCTCACAGGAAGTCAACAGCTCTGAAAGAAAAAAAAATGCTAGGAAATGACTTAAAAGGTAATATATCCACACTGTGGCAAAAATAAGAAAGAAGACACAAAGAAAAAGGCTAGAGGGAGGGAATGGTTAGTGCAACAGTGATATATTACAACATATACTGTTATGGTAGGTTCACTTGTATACCTGTACTTATATTCAACATTTATGTCACTGTTGCAGGACTTTCCAAGATGGCTGCACACTAATCAACAGCTTAACTTCAGCTCCCTCAGTGTGAAAAAAAGAAACTGAAAGACAAGGGCCAAGATGTCCTGTCATTTTAGTAAATTCAGTTACATAGCCTATATGTCAGCAAAGAAAAAATTAAGACAGCCTGAAAGAAAATAAACTAGAAAAATGTGAAAAGAAAATATTAAGGGGGAGGGATCTTGAGTATGTTCAGCATAAAACAGTTCAAGCTCCAGCTATGGTGCAAGACATGGCGTCCAGTAATCTAGAGGAAAAATAAGTCAAATGTGCTCAGAACAGATTAAAATTAAAGAAACATTGAAGGAGTACATCAACTCAAATAAAAAAGGCTGGAAAAAATGGAAGAAGCTTTAAACAGATGTTCAGATGAGCTGATAAAACTGCAGAAATCGAAGGTCGAATGAAGAAAATGCTGATTTTTCAGGTAGAGACGTTTCAAAAGTGGTAGAATTAGAGGGCAGAGAATTTTTCTGCTGTACCAGAAACACTAAAAGGAATACACTGTATTAACTTTAAGAAGGCACAAATAAGACACTGGACTGGTATTCCACAGAATGAAATGTCAACTAAAAGGGCACACACTGTCTATGCTTCAAATCTGGCCATGAGTAAGCAGCCAAGACCTGTATTAGAAAAGATGCAAACCTACCAGCTGGAAGAGTTGATCCTGACAAACCTGTGGCAAAAGGGCAACGTATTAAATAAAGAGTTTGTAGAAAATGATTATTCACTGTACAACAGGCAAAACAGAAACAAATTTATGCCAGAAATGAGGGAATGTTGAGAAGCATGTGTAAGATTAAAGCACTGTATACAGCTGTCTCTTCAGAATCTTTTTTCCTTGAAGATCAGTCATTTTTTGATATGGAATAGGCTATGGAGGGAATACAAATATCTGTCCAAAAACTGAGACATCAAGTAGAAGTGGGTTCTGTTTCTCATTCTGATAAAGCACAGGGAGAGAAATTTTGCCAGTAAATTTTTTTCCAAAGGAAAGTGCTTGAGTTACAGAAAAAAAGTACAGGAATTGACTAGAAGAATCATAAGCACCTTGGAATTGAACTAGAATATGGAGTTGGGAGATGGCTATGAACAAGACCACCACCAGCAACATGGAAATTAATGAATAAGTGTGAGACTGCAAACCATCAACCACATTTATGAAATATGGCTGTATAAGAAAAAGTAGAAAGGCTGGACTTTTTTTGACTTTGTCAAATATGTGGCGAGCTGAAAGGCATTTGTCCTAACTCATGTTATTAATGTCTAGAAGAACACTCAGGGGAGAGGAAGAGGAAGGAAAAGGGTAACTGTAAATAAAACAATTTCTGTTCTTGACAGAATTTCTATGAAAGTTTTCATAATTTAAACCGCATGTTTTATAGAAAAGTGTTTTAGGTTGTTCTTGTATGTAATACAAAGTAAACAGGTGCCTTGTTTTCTCTTTTTTTTTTAGTATTAAGAAATATAGGCATTACAATGCAAAAACAGAAAAAAGGCTAGGCAAAAGCATGTTTAGTTAATAGGTTGCAATCTTGGGTTGCTGAGGTGGGGTAGAGAGGACAAAACTAGACAGATCATATTTGTAGAGCTGACAAGTTTTTGCTTCGTTTTGCATAGATGAATGTCTGGATAAAGATCCTCGGCTTAATCTAATTACAAGTGTCGGGTAGAAACAAACCTGCAGTTGAGGACTGTTTTTTTTTTTTCTCTTATGTTTCCATGGAGACAAGCTGATAACAGAGCAATAAAAAGCCAGCACACTGGTTTCTACAAGGCTAAAAGTTCATGTTTTCTGAAAGCATGCAAGTTGCTTTTCATATCTGGGAGGGAAATAAAGATAAAAAAAAAGAACAGACACAATTAGTGCAATTGGAAGTACAGGCAATAACATATTTCCTAGAATGGAGAACCTCAATTTCAGGTTAATTAAAGTCTATACTTGCAGCTGTCTATTTGTGAAAATTGTTACTATTTGTAAGCTTAAACTTCATTATTTGAAGATGTACACAGTTTTGTGTGTTGGTATTACATTAGCTGGTTCTGGGAGTGTTTTTTTTTTTTTTTGAGGGTTTTCATTAAAACAACAAGTCTTGTAAAATGTTACATTGGTTCCAAAGTTGCTAAGAAGAAAATGAATAAAGGATTAACTTGCCAAAAATTAGTGGGTGCATGCATCACAAAAGCTTGGAATACAACATTTAAAAAGCTATCATATACAACAGGTGGAATAATGACATTTTATCATAACAACACTCCATATTATTTTGGAATGCTAATGTTCTCACAATATAGACAAAAAGGAAACTATTTAATAATATTAAGAAATGCAGAATGCAAATAATGCTACAGAAGATAAATATGGAAAGAACTGAGCATGTGAATTTGGTAAGGAAGGGATTTCTGGATGGATAGTTAACATAAAAGAGTAGGACTTGTATTAATTGCTGGAGGAGCTCCAAAAGGGGGGGGGGGAAGAAAACAATGGCAGATTTTTAGTAGTAAAAAACTACTGGCAAGGGATGATGATTATGCTGCAGTGTATTTATATTCCACCTAAAACTGATTATGGAGCTTAAAAAATTGGGAAAAATAGTTTTAAGCAGGGAATAAAACTTATAGGTAGGGACTGCAATTTGAATTGCAACAATGAAAATGTATCTAAGGAGCCTAAAAGGGAAAAAATATAACAAAAAGAGGGTAGATTTCTGAAGAAATTTATGAAAAATATTTGGTATGAAAGATGTGAATTCAGCAGTAGGAACTTGGGAATAATTTACATATCCCCCAAAGTACAATAACTGGGCTAGTCTACACAAATTATATTTTCACAGGAACAAATGCATTTAATTGAGAACTTTGACACAATCCAAAACTACTTCAGATAATGTGTCAATAATTACTAATGTAAAAATGCAGGGTAATGAAGTAAAGATGAGACACTGGTGCGTCCCCACCTACTTGTTAAAAAAAAAAAAAGAGGAATTTAAGGCATGGGTAGTGGAAAATATTTGGAAGTTATTATGGAAGATAGAAAGTACTCCAGAAGTTATAGCTACAGAGTGGGATAAAATGAAAGTGTAGTTTAAAAATAGGGTAGAAATAAGGTTAAGAAGTAAAGTACAGTAGACAGTCGATTATCCAAATGTGAGTTATCAGAACCAGCCTTCCAAAGTTTTCGGGTAGGAAAAATCTGAATATGTAAACATTGTATGTATTTGCTTGAGCATGTTTTTTGAGCTTACAGCCAGCTCGTGTGTTAAAAATATTTTTTATTGTCCACTGGAATTGCTGAATGGATGAAAAGTGTACTCCTGCATGCAAAAAAAAAAAAAAAAAAAGATTTTAGAAGTTGTTTATCCGATTCAATCATATGTTGAATTATCCGAACAATTTGATTATCCGTACTACCCTAGGTCCCAATTAGTTTGGATAATCAACTCTCTGCTGTATAGTTATGTAAGAACTTACCATAACAGTAGACATCCTACTGATTATTGCTGCAATATTCATAACAGATTGGTTGTTGTCCGGCCCGGCTACCAAAGCTTTACCTTTCTGAGGGCATACATCCAGATGATGACCTCAGCTCATTAGCGTAGGTAGGTATATAAATGGATGTACTCACAAGATCCTCAGACTATCTCGCCATCAGACTGAATGCAGGTCATTGCACCAGACAGACTGCTCTTGTTTGGTATTGTAGCTTCACTTCTTTGAGTCAGATAAATGCCCTGTTGAGGATCTTTCCTTTCTAATCTTTTGACTGTGTATTAGTTGTTACAGTATGACAGGTAGCAGTGGTAAGGGCAAGTGGGGTAGGCAAATTCTGTACAAAGACTTGCACACTAAGTGCCCTTTCCATCTACACCCAGGACGCAACTACAAATTTTGCTCCATGTGTTACTTGTTTGTTCCTAATACTCTCCAATCAAGGCTCTTCACTCTTAATACATTCTTCAAAATCCAGTGCTTAAAATGCTTAGCCTACTCTACCATAATGGAATCACCAAACGCTGGCCTTCCTCCAAAGAGAAACTTCAGAGACCCATAGAGGATTCTTTATCCATTGTCCCTGAATTGAATATACCTGTTGAGGTGGTAAAACCCATGGTATGTCAGACTATCTCAACAGCATACTACTGAAACCCCATCAGAGGCCAGTATGAATCCTGTGGCTTTGCAGATGACCAAATCCTCCAATGAACCACAATTCATTATTTTAGAGGGCCCACATGGAGCTACTCAGATCCTAGTATGGGAAGAGGTCTCAGGAACACTTTTACAAATGCATCAGTGTTCCAAACCTCCTAGACTGGTACAGGCAGATATCACACCTAAAAAGAAGAAACAAAAACTTAAGCATACAATGTCCTCTTTAGCTTCTAAGGGGAAAAAGTCTAGAGTTTTCTCAGGGGTTATTTTAAGCCATTACATCCCTGAAGCCTCCATACTCTGTGACCCAGCCTACATTAGCTACCCCACAAAACAGGTAATGTATTCTTCCAGGCTGATTCAGACCATCCTTTGAATGCCTCCTCACAACTACATTCTCCAAAGCAACTCTCTGCCAATGCAGACTCCCTCTCCCCTGATAACAAACATTATTTAAAGGGGTTGACAAAGGCTAAAGTATTACAGAACAAGTGGAATCTCACAGAAGAAAAGGCTCAATTGTAGAGTGTTAAAGAGAAAATAAGGGAGTACCTGCATAATGTGCATTTGTTTAGAAAGACTGCTGTTAAGCAACTTTTTTTTTTTTTTGATAACTCCAAAGCACAAAAACGTTTGGCACAATGACTTAGGCAAGAAAAAGTAGAAAGGGTTGTTGCCAAACTTAGGGAGCCTATAACAAGAAAAATAACCAGAGATCCTGTACAGGTATTAGAAATATTTTGGAAATTTTACAAAAAAATGTATAAAGCAGAGAAGTGGGGAAATAAAGAAAAAAAATCACAAAAGGAAATATTTATGGAAGACTTAAATATGAAAAGGTTAGAAGCAGTTGAGATGCAACAATTAACAGTTACGATAGGAGGAGATGAGATAAAAATGGTGATATATAAACAATCTGCAGGAAAGACTCCAGGAATAGATGGTATTCTCACAGATGTCTGGAAGCTATGAGGAAAGAAAGTGATAAAAGATCAGGAAGGTTTTACTTAACATTATTTTTAAAGGTGAGGAAGAACCAACATCCTGGGAAAAAAGCTATGGTGGCTGTAATATATAAAGATAGGTAAAGATCCATTAGATCCAGATTCATATAGGCCCATTTCATTTTTAAACTATGATTATAAAGTGTTTATGTATATAATGGTTAAAAGAATGGCAAAGGTGTTGCCAAAATTGATAGATATGGATTAATGTGGTTTTGTGGTGGGGAGCAACCATTTGACAACATTAACAAAAAAATGATGATCCAGAAAAAGCATTCAACAGAGTAAGCTGGAATTTTATGAGTATAGCAATGGAAGCATTTGTATTTCCTAATACAATAATAAGGTTAACTAGGAGGATTTATGAGGGATCGGTGGCAAAAATCAAAGTGGAAGGGTACCTCTCTGATAAGTTGTGTTTAAACAGAGGAATCAGGCACAGGTGTCTTCTTTCTCTTCAGTTAGGGTTACATTTTGAACCACTGGTAAAGAAAATAATGGCTTCTGAAATTCAAGGATATAATTGGTATGCTAGTCAAGAAAAGCCGTCTTTACTTGCAGATGATATTACTGTGTACCCGATAGAACCAGAAAATGATATCTCAATGTTGTGGAACATTTTGAGACTGTTCCATTTGTTTTTTTTTTTTGTTTTTTTTTTCCAGGATACAAATTAATGACTATAAAACAAAGGATATAGCTATAAACTATGTACCCATGAGTGAATTAGTTGAGCAAAACCCATATTTATGGGGACATGATAAAATTAAGTATTTAGGAGTACGGCTTAAAAGGATTCTGTTATGACAGCTAAAGATATTGGGGAAGAGACCAAACAAAAGATAATACAAAAACAGAGAAATGAGAAGCTCATGCCTAAGGATATAGACAGCAAGACACAAGCAGTAAAAATGTTTTAATCCCTTTAGTTTTATACACAGTTTAGGCATGTTTTTATCAACCAGAGGATAAGTTGTGGACCGTAATTAATAAAGAGAGGACGGATTTAATTTTGGAGGGGAAGAGGGCAAGAATTAAATGGGATAATCTGATCCTTCCAATAGAACGACATTTAGATTACTGGAGTTGAAGTGATATTTTAGAGCCACTCATTAAAAGCTCGTATACACTGCACAAGCAAGAAAACTACAATTCAAAGTGGAAAGGAATGGTGATAAAGCAGGGGTGGGGAGTAATTCAATAAATAAGGAAAGAATGGGATTTTGTATGCAGATCCTTAATGAGAATAACAGTCATACAGAATATTATACTCAAAGAAACAAAGTATACTAAGAACTAAGCCAACATAGGAATATAGAAAGGAAATTCTGCCAATAGGGATGACTGCAATTAGGGGTACACAGAATAGACAAGATGGGGTGTAGTTTACTGGAGGAAGCTGGCAAAGGAACCAAGGTACTGGGGACAAATAATTAAATCTCTTTCCACATATCTTTAGCTGCCATAACCAAATCCTTTTTAATACATATCATATCATAACTTCATTTTATCATGCCACTATAAATATGGGTATTGTTGAACTAATTTGTGTGTAGGTACATAGGTTATAGTTGCAGCCTTTGTTTTAGTTGTATTATTTTATATCTTGAGAAAATCTGGAACTACCTCAGAATGTTCCACAACACTAAGATGTCCTTTTCTGTTTCCATCAGGTACAAAATAATATCACCTACAAATAAAGCACACATTTCTTAACCACCACACCAATTACATCTTTGAATTTCTGAATCCCTTATTTTCTTTGCCACCAGAGGCTGTAAATATAAAGCATATAACAAAGAGGAAAGAGGACACCCCTGCCTGGTTCCTTTGTTCAGGCACAACTTATCAGAAAGGAACCCTGCCAATTTGATTTCTGCCTTTGATCCCTCACATATCCATAAAATTAACCTTATTATTATAATCAAGAAATGCAAATGCATTCTTAACCCTGGAAGATGCTTATATTTGTGCAGTCACAGAAACCTGGTTCAAAGCTGCAGAGAGCACCCCAGCCTTACCTGGTTACTCATCCTATCATACATTCAGACTCCAAACTGTGGGCAGCAAAGGAAAAGGAGGTGCAGTTTCAATGTACATTAAAGACACACACACCTCCAGGCTGGTCAAACAGTATGACGCACAGGAGACAATAAAGGTGCAGTTAACAGTTGACAAGACCCCTATTCAAATCACAGCTAGCTACAGGCACCCAAATTTGTTTCAGGATGCCCACTCCACCTATCTGGACCTCTTTGAATCAAGATTCAACCCTTTACCCTGATCCTGGGTGATTTTAACTACCCAACCACAGATTAGAAAAACTACTCATGCCAGAACACAAGTGCCCAGAGATTCTTCGACTTTATCAATGCAAATGCCTTGGAACAGCTAGTTGATACCCCCAGAAGAGGTGATATCATCTTGGACTTGGTATTAACCAACATGAGTAACCACTGCAGCACCCCTACAGTATCATCCTCCCTGGTAAGATCCGACCATAAAACGGTCACTTTTGCAGTCATCTCCCCCCCCCCCCTTAGCTAGGATTCAACAAAATAAATTCCCCAAAGCTGATTACAACCTCCTGAGGGATGGTATAAACAGCTTCACAGTCCCCTCCCCCTCTGTTGGAACTGGCACTAATGCTCAAATCTACACCAAAGTACTATACGAGCACCTATATAGATGCATGTAATCAGGAATACCAGACAAAACAAAATCTTCTGCAAGGAAGAGCAAACCTGTCTGGTGGACATCTGCAATAAATAAATGATATAGCAAAAGGAAAAAATTGCTGTCGAGGACCAAGAAGGAGCAGGTGCCCAATTGGAAGCAATCTTTCCTTAGCCTGAACAAGCAAATAAGAGCACTAGTGAAATCCTCTAAAGCCAAATGTAAGTCCAAATTGGCCACATCTACTAGAGGCAATCATAAGGCTTTCTTCACATATGTCCGCAATCTTAAAGGAACCACCCAGATATGTTCAGAACTGGTGGTCAAGGTCACCACATACACAAATGCTGCAACTATAGCCAAACTACTGGCCAACACATTCAGTGAAAACTTCACCCCTCTGTCCCCCCATCAGTTAATCAGGACATCCCCAGTACCTGCCCTCCTCCCCTTATCTCTAGGGAACAAGTCATCACTGCCCTCTCAAAGACAAAAAATACAGCCTCCACGGGACCCAATAACATCCCAGGATGCATCCTACATGAACTTGCAGCACCATTAGGCACCCTATTCAACCAAAGCCTGAGTACCGGCTTTGTCCCAGCTGAGTGAAGAACAGCCACTGTCATTTCTTTACACAAAGGTAGAGCTCCCACTGATTTGGGAAATTATAGAACTATCAGCCTAACTAGCCTGATCTGCAAGGCCATGGAATGGATTATCATGGACCTCATTAACAGGGACACTGGCAACCTCCAAACACTCGACCCCACACAGTTTGGCTTTGTCAAGGAGAGGTCACTTCTGTTAATTCTGGTCGACTTCTTTGAGACAGTCACCAAAGCCATAGACAAGGGGAAGATGGTGCACACTGCCTACCTTGGCCTGGTCAAAGCCTTCGACACTATTCCCCACGTGGGCATCATGTGCAAAATAGATAAACTCTCTCAAATGGGCATCAATCCACATGTTATTAGATGGGTACCAAACTGGGTCACTGATAGAACCCACCTAATTAAAATAGGGGTGGCCACCTCAAGCAGTAACGAGCAGTGTACCTCAGGTATCGGTCTTGGGGCCTGTGTTACTCAGGATATACTTCTCTGAGGTGTAGGCCAAAACCAGTGGGCTATGGCTGACCAAGTTTGTAGATGACTGCAAGCTGGGTGCGGTCATCAATTCTCCAAGTGATGTGGACGTCCTCCAAGAGGGTCTCACCCAAACAAATGACTGGTGCCAGAAACATGGCCTCAAGCTGAATGCCAAAAAATGCATCATCATCCACTTTGGGGAGAGTGAAGTCCCCCATATTACATTAATAATGTCCTAAGCACGTAACCAGTAGTGAGGGATTTGGGCACCCAAGTTGATAGCCACCTGACATTTGACCATGTTGCTTCCGTTGTACGGACATCTTTCTACATGGCCCACTTCATAAGTAAGGGTATCTCATCCAGGGACAAGGAGGTCATAACATCCCTGTATTCTTCCCTTATAAGGCCAATTATTGAGTACAACACCCCCTTCAGCATGTACCTCACAAAACACATGCAGCAGCTGGAGAGACCAGAGGTTCCTCACCAGAAGAATCCAGGGCCTCAAACATCTACCCTACACAGATAGGCTAAAAGCCTGTCCCTCTACTCAGTTTCATACAGACTCCTCAGAGGTGATCTCTGTCTGGCACACAAAGCAATCTGAGACCCTGCCTTGACGGGACTGCTTCATATCCACAAGTCAAGCTCCACTTGAGTAACCCAGACGTGTGACCTCAACCTGGTCTGTAACATTAATAGGACTTGCTGACGGGACAGATTTGTGTCCTAGGGACTCCCCCCATTTGTGGAATAGACTCCCTCTCCATGTAAAGCAAAGTACCTCATTATCCATTTTCAAGAGCAACCTGGATAACTGGATGGGAAACAGAAAATACACCCCTGGGATTCCACCTGTGTCCTTGCTGGACAAGGGCTTTGGATGCTGACTTGTCTAAACATGGGATAAACTCTTGGCTAGGCTTATAACGGCCTCAGGGTCAATAGCCTAGTACAGTACAGTTGTGTGCACTTACCATAAATGTAGATGTTCGAGTGTATTCACTGTTGCAGTCATTATATTTGGGTTATCTGCTAGCAGCTGCCCTCAGTTGGCCTGATTAACAAAGTCATGGGTCCTACATCGGTTGCTGTCTCTTCTTCTGTGACGTCAGGTCGTCAGGGGTATAAAACATGCAGCCAACGTCATTACATCAGTTTTTCTTGCCCCAGATGTCAGGTGCCCCCTAATGGGAAGCAATTAAATCTATAAATATATAAGGTTATACCTCCAACAAAAAAGTAAATACACCAAAAAGCTGTAAAGCATTGAAAAGGAGAGAAGAGGTATAGCCAAAAGAAGTCAGGGGCTGGAAGGAGGGTAACCAGGATTGCAACAGTGAATACACTTGAAGATCAACATTTACAGTAAATGTGCACAGCTGTACTATGTTCTTCATATTTAACTGTTGCAGTCATTACATTTGGGTAGATTCCATAAGCTAAGGATGGGAGGAGGAATTTAGATAGCATTAGGGCCAACTATAAGGCCCTGCAAAACTGCAATGGCAAAGCCAGCTCTGGATTTAGAGAAAATTGGCAAATGGTAATGCTTGGTGAAAGTATGTACAGAACTCCAGGTAGCAGCTTCTAGGATGTCCTTGGTAGGTACGCCTCTGAGCAAGGCTGTAGTGGTAGATGCAGCCCTGTTCGAGTGGGGTCTGATCCCCTGTGGGATAGGTTTTCCATGCTGCTTATAGCAGAAATGAATGCAATGGTCTATCCATTTGGAGATGGTTTGCTTTGAAATAGCCTTCCCCTCTGTCCCTGCAGCAAATGCCACCAGCAATTGTTCAGATTTCCTTTGATGTTTAGTCCTGTCCAAGTAGAATCTAAGTTATCTGTGCACATCTAAAGAGTGCAGTATCCATTCCCCTTTGTTCTGTGGATTAAAAGAAGGTTGGCAAATGAATGGACTGATTAAAGGCCACAATGGATACCACCTTTGGCATGAACGAGTGACTGATCCTGAGGGACAACCTGTCCGCATAAAAGATGATGAAAGGCTCCACTGCCATAAGGGCCTGTAATTCAGATACCCTTCTTGCTGAAGTGACGGCTAAAAGGAAAGCTGTTTTCCAAGAAAGGATTTTTTTTTTTACATCTGCAGTAGCAGCTGGCTTGAGAGGAGGATGGGTGAGTTTCTCCAATACAAAGTTAAAGGTCCCAGGCTGGAATTGGAGCTCTCCTGAGTGGACTTAATTTTTTGGCCCCTTTGAGGAACTGCTTGAGCAGTGGATGAAAGAAGAGGGGAGGTACTGTGTTATAATGAGCTGAAATGGCTGAGGCGTGAATTTTTATTGAGGAAAAAGACATGCCCTTGTGAAGCATCTCAAATAAGTATTGTAAAATCTGAGGTAAATTGGATGCTGCTGTGCTCATTCCTTGAGATTGGTTCCAGGCACAGAATCTTTTCCATTTTTCAGCATAAGATTTTCTAGTACTAGGCCTCCTTGCCTCTAAAATGACATTCATCACTGGTTTACTGAGGTATGGTAAAGGAGAGCTTAGGTAATTAGCCAAGCTGCTAGGTTCAGTGTTAGAAGCTGAGGGTGCAGAATCTGGTTCTCCTGCTGATACAGCAGGGTAGGATACAGGCAGGTGCCATGGGGCCAACAGTGACACACTGTGCATGAGGGGGTACCAGTGCTGGCGTGGCCAGTCTGGTGCAATCAAAATCATCCTTGGTTTGTCTTGTTTGATCTTTAGTAGTACTTTGGAGAGCAGAGGCAGAAGAAGAATGGCATAAACTGATAGGTTTTTCCAGCTGAAGGACAGAGCATCCAATTTTCAAGCTATGTGGGGAGTCATTGAGCAAAATTTTCCCAATTGATAGTTCTGGGTGGAGGCAAGCAGGTCTATATCTGGGCTCCCCCTTTTGCTCGTCAACATGTTGAAAATCCTTGGTTCCAGCTTCCACTCGTGTGGGTCCATGAGGTTTCTGCTTAGTCCGTCTGCCAGTGTATTTAGTTTTCCTCGCAGGAATTGAGCTTGTAGATGCACTTGGTAGCTCTAGGTTGTGTTCCACAATGCCATGGCTAGTCTGCAGAGGGGGTAAGAATGTGTATCCCCCTTCTTGTTTATGTACCACATAACAGTTGTACTGTCCTTCTTTACCATTAATTGTCCTGGAAAACTGTGGTCCTTGAAGGCTGCCAGAGCATTCTGTACAGCTAACATTTCTTTATGATTGATGTGAAGGTGCATTTGAATTGGGTTCCAATTGCCCTGAATGCACTTCCCTGCCAGGTGCGCCCCCCATGCATAGTCTGATGCATCTGCTGTTAGGGTTTGGGCAGCTGGGGTGTGAATGGTAGTCCCTTGTATTGGTGGCAGGCCTGTGCCCACCAAAGGAACACTAGGCGTAGGCAAGATATGATAGGAATCATTGCTTCTAGATCCTGAGAATGTTGACACCATAGGCTTTTTAGATACCATTGTAGTTTCCTCATATGCAGTCTTGCATATGGAATTAGAAGAATGCAGGAAGCCATGAACCCCAAGGCTTGTAGTATTTGCCTTGTAGATAGCAGGGGTGTTGTGGCCACTTGTTTAAAGTAGGTTGTCAAGTGAATGCTTCTCTGGCATGAGGAAAGCCATCTGGGAAGTTGTATTCAAGCTTGCTCCCAGGAATATAATTTGTTGACAGGGTACCAGGTGTGACTTTTTTGTTTATGGTGTACCCCAGACAAGTTAGCACCCTTTGTACAAAAGCCAGATGATTCAAAAGTATGTCCTGGTTTTCTGCCTGAATTAGACAATCGTCCAGGTATGGGTATATTTGAATATTACTTTGCCTGCAAAATGCAATGACTGGAGTTGGCACTTTGTGAACACCCTGGGCACAGTAGATAAGCCAAAGGGCAGTGCAGAGAACTGATAGTGCGTGTAGCTGTCTTTGAAGCATAGGCATCTTCTGCAAGATTCCCTGATTGGGATTGTGCAGGTATGCTTCCTTTAAATCTAGTGTTGCCAACCAGGCATCTTTGCTTAGCATAGGAAGCAACTGGTGAAGAGTCAGTATCTTAAATTTTGGAATCACCAAAAAGGTGTTTAGAGTAGACAGGTCCGGGATAGGACGCCATGAACTGCCTTTTCTAAGTACCAGGAAAAATCTCGAGTAGAAACCTTGTCCCTTTTCCTCTTCTGGAACCAATTGAATAGCCCCTATGTTTAAGAGAGAGAGTACTTGCTTTTGGGCCTCTGCCCACTGATTTGGAGGTAGATCCAGGCAACCGCTTGGAGTTTGTAAAGTGTGGAAATGAAATCTATATCCTTGAGATGCTATATTTAAGACCCATTTGTCCTGGGTAATGAGTCCCCAGTTCTTTGCATGAAGTGCAATCTTTCCCCCCAAAGGGGTAGTCAGTTGAGAAGTGCTTGGAGGTTTTACAAAGAAGTCATTGAGACAGTTTACCCATAGGGGGGAGGTTTATTACTCCCAGATTTGGAAGTGGAAGCCCCCCACTGCTTAGTCCTGTGTGTCCAATGGGACAGAAGCCTGGGTGCTCTGCGGGATCTGGGTATGGACTGAGAAGGTCTGGAAGAGGCAGGAAAGGACCAGTTCTTAGAAGGCCAATGCCTACTAAATCTTGGAGGTTGTACTTGTAAAAAATCTTTAACAGTTTGCATAGATTTAGCATTTTCCTCCATCTTTTTAAGAACTTCTTATGCCTTGTTGCCAAACAGGCAGTCCCGATTTAAGGGAGCATCCAGTAATTTCGCTTTAACATGATCTGGCAAGGATTGTTCCTTAAGCCAAGCATGCCTTCTAAATACAGACCCAGTTACCGCAGCCCTGCAAGATGCCTCTAGTGAATCAAAACCACATTGTAATGTATGTTTACCAACTTGTTCAGCAGAACGCATTACATCCTGTAAATCCTTATTTTCAGCACAATCAGGAGTCAACATCATTTTCTGTTTAAGCAATCCAGTAATATGCTGCTGTTACTTTAATATATGAAACTGGCAAATCAAGGCCCTAATATCCAAAGCTGCAGAAGTGTATAACTTCTTACCCCATCTATCCAGTGCCCTGGAGTCTCTATCAGAGGGGGTAGGATTTTTGGCAGTAGTAGCTTTAATGCCCTTGGGTCCCTGTGAAACTTCAGGATCCGCAGTAGGATTTTTGAAAAGGAACTTGTGAGAGTCAGGAACCCTGTAATATCTATCAGGTTTTCTGGAAGCAGGAGGTAAAGAGTCAGGGGTAATGCTAGATTTCGAAAAGGCATCATCAACAATGTCCAGTACAGGAGGTATAGCTAAAGGCCTGTGCTGGGGCAAGAGTAAGAAACCCCTAAGCCTCTTTTTAGAATCGGAGAAATCCTGACTTTCCCAACGAAAATGCTCCCTGAGAGGATGCAAGGTGTCACCAAAAGAGAAATCCTCTTGGGGGGGGGGGGGGGGGGATACAGTCCTCATAGGTAGATAAGGTAAATCCTGGTCATCAGAGGAAACAGAAATTTCATAATCCTGGACAGAAGAATCATACGCAAATTCAGACCTAGGTCTCTTGGAGGGGGAAGGTTGGCTTCCCCTGATTAAAGTAATAAGGTCTTCAGCATTCTTATTTGTTTTTTAGGCATAGAGGTCTGACCATGTGGTCTGGGCATTGGTTTTCTAGGCATGGATCGAGTTTTAGGCCTTGAAGAAGAAGATGACGTCGGTTTGATATGCAAGTCAGTAGGCCTGAATACACCCTCAGAAGCCGGTGCCTGCAGAGTGGCTAAAGACCCATCCAAGGTAGAGACATCAGCAGGTTCCACAGTTAAAGCATCTCGCAGCATACTGGACTCAGAATGGGTGTCAGTAGAGGCCTGCAAATCTGAAGTAGCGGGTATCAGGGGCTGCGAAAGAGCCTCACTGAGTACCAGCGAACTAGCGACTAGCTTAGGAGAAGCGTCAGTGGCAGCTTTGGACCGATGCGGTCTGTCTCTGTCTTTATCTTTGCATTTTTTCAGAATGCTTACTGAAGCCATATCTGGGTACCAAAACATTTAGAAGTGTAAATATACCATTGACGAATAGTTTGTTGTTTAAATAAGGCACAAAACCGACAGCGAGGTATGTCGTGGTCAGGGCCTAGGCAAGGAATACAGTACGAATGAAAATCTTTGAGGTATTTGCTTTCCACAAGAAATACAATTATTGACTTTTACTGACATCCGTTTAGAGAAAGAAAAAGTTTCCCCAATGGGGTACTTAGCTTAGTTGAAGACTTCGGTTCTGAAACTCGAAAACAAAAATTTCAGGAGTCAGCCGACTGGCACTTGCGAACTGCTTCTGCTTCGGGCACCACATGGCAAGAAAGACTGATGTAATGGCATCGGCTGCATGCTTTATACCCCTGACTACCTGATGTCATGGAAGATGAGACAGCAACCAATGCAGGACCCAAGATTTTGATCATTTGGCCAACTGAGGGCTACTGCAAGCAGATAACCCAAATGTGATGACTGCAACAGTGAAACACGAAGAACATCAGGGATTGCTATATGTAGTGAAAGAAAAACAGGGTTATGGCATACTTAGATAGTCATGGAAAAGAAACTGATTAAAGTGAGTGAGTAAGTGAAGAAGAGAGAGTACAGAAGTGTAAGGTATGAGAAGATATTTGTTCATATTTAAGTTTATAGTTTATCCTGGGGTTGAGCAAGAACAGAGACAGCTTTTGCCTAGGAAGTCTTTCAGAATAAGAGAGGAAGGGATGGTACAGACCTAATAAACACAGGTAAAGAGTTCCAGGCCTAAGCAGCACAGTACAAGTAGAGACCATGCCCAGCAGATTTGATAGGTTTGTGGACTGAAGAGTTTTTGGTCACTGGATCATAATGACCAACTGGGAACATAGTTGTGTAGAATGGTATTTAGTGCTGGACAAGGAGATGGATACTGGATAATCTTATAGGCAGTAACATGCTGTGTATATGCTAGTTGATGAGGTAGTTATAACCAGTTTAGGGTTTTTAGTAGTGTTCAGATTTTAAATTTTGTGATGCCTGGAGGTTAGTAAGGATGGGAGCTCCATAAATTAGTGAGGGGAGGAGCTAAGTAGTGGCAAGTATAGTTTTAGTTGTATTGGTGAAAAGGTTTTTAGCTTTTAAAACACCCCTAGTTTTTTTTTTTTTTAATATGATTTTGTATATGCAAGGGAAATTTAAGATTATCATCCCTAATTATTTGCTATGAGAAGTGACTTCAGTTTATTTATTTATTTTACATTTGTTTATGGAGAAAGTCCGACTGAACGAAGGTCCTTTTTTCAGCTGAGACCCGGGGAGAAAAGCTCCAGTAATAAGAAATACAAACATTGTAAAAGTTAACAAACATGCAGAGAGATTCCAGTAGCACTCACAAATAGTAACTGTATAATGACAAGCAATACAGTTCTTTAGAGGTTACATTAACAAAATATGAGATACAAGAATATATACATTTAAATGAGTAGGAGAAACAAGTTACAATAGAGATGAGGTCATGGGTTGGTGTAAAGTAGCACCCACTGAGCATTACGTAGTTAAATATTCTGAGTTTAGACTTATCCAAGAGAGTTGAAAGAACAGAGCCAAGTCTCTAAGTGACTAGTTAGGAACTTTTTAAATTGCACAGTGGAACAGTTGGAGGTAATAGGGGTTGGCAGTTTATTCCATATTTTAGGAATTACATTTCAGAAGAGTGATTCCCCAGCTAAGTTGTTAGCTTTGGTGGTTTCTAGAAGGAGTTTGTTACTGGAACGTAGGGTGGGTGTATGGTTGTACAAGATCTTGGAGAGCAGGGATTTTATCAGGTTGATGTAGGATTTTGTGGGCAAAGGTTAATTGTTTATAGTGCAGCAGCTGAGGAAGTTCTAGCCATTTTAGTTGTTTAAGAGCTGTAGAGTGATGTAACTGTGTGTGGCATCAGTGGCAAATTTGGCAACTTTATTGTAACAGGATTCCAGCTCGGTTAGATCAGTTTTATGAAGGTTGGTTAGAATTGGAGAGGCATATAGGTGAGTTGACAGAATGTGTGTGAGGGCGATGATAGCTTTTGTGGTTCTAGTTAGAAGTTGTTTCTGTAAAGACCACCTAGTTTCTTGTGGACCTTCTTAATGGTTTGAGCAATGTGAATGCTGAATTTCAGATTGTCAGTTCCGATGTCTAGCAGTTTAGTGTGTGTTATTGGGGTGATAATAGTTTTGTTTCTGAACTCTGTATTGAAAGTTCGGTTAGATGATGGAAATCTTGTAAGGTAGAAGATAAGAAGTTTTGTTTTATTGGGGTTTAGAATGGGTTGGGAATTGGTGAACCATGTTTCTACAGATAGAAACGAGTCTTTGGTTATGGTGTGGAGGTCTTGTAGGGAGGAGGCTACACATATTAGAGAACAGTTGCCTGCATATTTTATCACAGAGGCATGAAGACTGGAGGTGTGGGGTTGATTGGTGAACAGAGAGAAAAGTAGAGGCCCAAGGATGGAGCCTTGTGGGACCCCTAAGGCAACTGGGAGAAGAGTGGAGAGGTGGTATTGCCACTTTACGGCCTGCTGACATCCTAATAGGTAGCTTTGGAACCAGTTGACAGAGGAACTACTAAGGTTTACGGAGGAGAGCACATTGATGGGTTTATTGTGATTTACCATATCAAAGGCATTGGACAAGTCTAAAAATATTGCATTGTCCTTGATTTCTACAGTGGTTTATTAGTAGTATATTAGTAAAGGACATTAGAGCTGGGGTGGTGTTGTGATAGGGGACAAAACTGTGGTGTGTGTTTGATAATTGTGTGTGTGTGTGAAGGTAGTCCATGAGTTGAACTCTCTAAGGTTTTAGATAAGGGTGACATAATGGCAATTGGATGACAATTAGTAAATTCTGTGGAATGACCTACTTTGTGTAAAGGTATAACATGGGAGATCTTCCACATAACAGGTACTAAGCCATTAGATATTGATCTGTTAATGAGTATCGCAGCTGGTTATGCTATTCTTCCTGCTGCAATTTGCAGGAAGTCGGCTGGGAGTCTGTCTGCAGCTAGAGTGGTTTGTTTCAGTTTTCGCAGTAAATTTTTTTTAATGGTATCTACAGATATTGGTTGTAATGTGAATTGGTTAAGGCTATTTTGGGAGGTGTGGCTGTGCTGGAGAGCTACAGGAACACAGTTGTCGGAGATGTTTTGAGAATTAGAAAGGGCTAGGACAGTTTCTGTAAAGTAATTATTAAATTAAGTTGCTATATTATCAGAGTTGATGTTTGAGGTTGGAGGGAGGGTAGTTGTTTTACCTGGTAGGAGTATATTACTAACTGCAGCCCATAACATGAGGGTTATTCTGGTGTTTTTTTTTTCTGAATATTGTGGTAGTAGCTGATTTTGTCCTTTTTTACAAGTTTCTTAGCTTTGTTTCTCAGTTCTAAGAATGTTTGTCTTGTAATTTAGGTTTTGTTTTTGTGATGCTGTTCCCAGGCCTTGTCTCTAGCTTTGAGTAAGGATATACATTCTTTACTTAGCCAGGGTTCATAGTTATTATTGCTCTCAGGGAATGATGGAAGTTTACAATATCTAAAAAAAACTTGTGTTAAAGGAGTTCACAGTGTCGTCAAGGGGTAGCTGTTTGAGAGAATCCCAGTTACAGCTATTTGGGTTAAAGCTTTTTATATTTCTGATTGTACAGTAGGTGGTTTGGTTGTTTTGGTGTGTATGGATTTGTAGAAGGAAGATAGGAAGATGGTCACTCAGACCATCAGGAAGACAACCTGCATGAGATGATAGGGAGGGGTTGTTGACAAGAATCCATTCAAGGATAGACTGACGTTTGGAAGATTTATCAGTCATTGTGGGGGATGTGATGAGCTGGGTGAACCCATGTAGTTTAACATGGGATGATGGATTTTGAGAGGAGCAGTCTAGCCAGTCAATAGTGAAATCACCCATCAGGACAGTTTCTTGTTTGAGAGAACTGGAGGCCCAGTGTAGTATGTTTGCTAGTGTGGGGATATTGTTTCCTGATAGGATATAACCACTGATGATGTTAATGTGTTTTTTTGGGGTTGATTCTTAATTTGGTACAGATTAGTTCTGCATTTTCAAAATCAGGGATGTTTAGTTCAAGGGAGTCAAGTATTAGGTGATTTCTGAATAGGATAGCTACCCCCCCACCCCTTTTTGGTTTTCCTATCTTTGTGTAGTACATTGTATCCTGGAACTACATTTTTGTTATTGATGGGTTTTAGCAAATTCTGTTAATATAAGAATAGAGGGGAAGTAAGGCATGCAGATCATGAGCTTTATTTCCAAAACTTCTTATTAATATTAAGGAGAAGGTACGACTTTTTTTTTTTTGGTAATAGTCCCTAGTTGAATGTGATAAGGCTGTATTAGGAGAGAAGACTTTATATTCTGTTTTTTCATGAGAGAGGGATATGGGGCAAAAAGGAAGTCTTTTTTTTTTTTTTGGAAGGGGGTTGAGCATGAGTTCTAAGTTATAAAGCCATGTTTCAGTGGTTGTTAAAGCTTCCCAAGTCATTTTTTTAGATGTACAGGGTTGTCAGATTTGCATATGAATGTGGAGTCATCTGCGTATTGTATTAGGGAGGCCTGTTGTGTGGATGTGTGAAGGGTGTTGGTGAAAATGTTAAGGAAAAAGGGACCAAGGATAGAGCCTTGTGGTGCTAACTGGGAGGTATGGAGAGAGGGTGGAGTATCATTTTACTGACTGAAACCTATTGGACAAGTAGTTTTTGAACCACAGAAGTTACACTGGTAACAAAGACCTTGTACTTTCACAAGTCTGGAAACTGCTCACCATGCCAGGTCTGATGCATCTGCTATGACAGACCGGAGAAGAACCAGAAGTGAGAATGGTCAAGCTGGACTGTGAGAGGTCTGATCTACCCACCATGGAATCTCCCTCCTTACAAATAGCAAAGCAGGGACATGAAATGATAAAGTGGAAGATGCTGAATCCATACCAACCTGAAGTACCACTGAATTTTTCTTATGTGAAGTCTGGCCAAGGAAACATAAGAATCATTGCTGCCATGTCAACCAGAATTCTGAGAAATATCTTGGCAGAAACCTGGCATTGACTGCAAAAACTCAGGAAGAATTTTTGGAACATCTCTACTTTCTATGGAGTAGGAAAAGATCTTCCCAGGAAAACTATTTTGTGGGAAAGGATTACAGAAGATTTATGCAAGTTTACTTAGAAACCCATACTGAGCAGAAGATTCTGAAAACTTGCTAATGACTCCTGACATTGGGAAAAAAGAGTTTGCAAAGATAAGACAATCTTCCAAAATTCTAAAGATATGAATGTCTTGAAGTCTGTAATAAGCAATTACTGGAACAAAACACTTTGTGAATACCCCTAGAGTAGTACAAAGTCTATAGGATAAGGCAGAGAAAAAATAGTGCAAGCCAGATATAGAAAATCCTAAAACAACATCTGAACTGTCAATGAGAATATAATGGAAGGCATCTTTTAAGTCTAACTTTACCATGAAGGTTAGTAAATGGACTAAAGAGATAACATTTTGAAGTATGGGATCTTCACAAAAAAATTTAGAAAGGAAATGTCTAGCACAGGCCTCCAAGATCCTTCACTCTTTGGTATCAGGAGGAAAATTCCTTGAATAAAACCCCCTGCCTATCTGGTAAATGGGCACTGCTTCTACTACTTCCTGACAGAATACTTAGTGTGGAATTGGAGGAAACACGGAGACATGGTTTACTGGGCAAGGAGGAAGTGCTTGGAAAGGAGAGAGGGACTCCCACTGTGAAGCATAATTCTGTTCAATTACTTTTAGAACTCATTTGTCTAAAACAATCTGATACCACTATGGAAAATGAAGATTCAGAGAGACAGAAAGACTGCCGCAGGTGGGGTATGGACTGAAGAGGCAAAAAGTAATTCTGGCTTGGGCTATATTTGATTTTGAGAGTCCTTCCCTTTCTGTTTTCAAGCCGCTATGCTATTGCTTTATAAATTCCTGTTTGGAGGTTCCTTGCTCCTTGAATTGTTTTTTGAAAAAGGGAGCAAGTGTGGAAGTTTTTTCTACCTTAAAACAAGGAGTTGAGTAACTTCTTGAATCAATTTTGCCCTTATCACACTTCTTTAGCACCAACTGCTTAAGGGTTAAAACAGAACTTTTGGCCATGGGAAAATTTAAAATTTCTGTTTTAACATCTTCAGGAAGATTTTGAAAATTGTGCCAAGTGCAAATTCACATGAATGATACAGAAGCAGCAGCTCTGGAGGTAGTAGCATCATCATAAGAACTACCCAAGAGGCAGATACTAAAGAGGTATTCAGAGTGTGTTCACCTCAGAAGAGGGGCTTTATGTTCTCAAAACACAGTATTAGAAACATATGAACTTAACAGCTTAAAATTCTGCACATTAAAGTACCAGGATTTCTTCCCAAATCTGACAAAAGCTTTCCTATCCTTGTTAGGAGGAATGGGATTAGAAGTAGTAATTTATTTAGCAGAAGCAGTTTTAGTTAAAGAAATCATTGCAGGGTCTGGTTTAGGATTAGAAAACACATATTTAGGAGTCTAATGTACCGTACAATGTATAACCTGTCATACTTCCTTAGGGCAGGAGGTTGGTTGTCAGGCAAACTACAAAACAGTGAAAAAATCATTCTCTAAAGCAGGAAGAACAGCTAGAGACTTGGGTTCTTCCAGCTGTAACGCATCATGATACATCTGCTGCAAAACAGGAATTTCATTCTGTTCTCACTGAAAAACTTCTTTCATCTTGGACAAAGTGTCAGAAAACGATAAATCTTCAGGAGGGAAATCTGAAGCAATGGTTTTCTCAGAATCAGAATCTTTAGAGTGATAAGAAATTGCTGCAATACAACTACCTTCCTCCAATCCATGCTCTTCTGACTGATGATCAGAGTCGGAAAGAGAGGAAACTTTTTCTTTTCTTACCTGTAGTAGTAGTTGTAAAGGAAAATGCAGAAATGAGCTCTTTGGTAACCACTCATCTTTTTCCACCAGTCGCTCTGGTGTTGCACCTATAGCCACCTGGGAGATAGACATATCTTCTACAGCTACAGAAATGCCCTTGGTGGGCAAGGGAAAACCACTTTTGTGAAGCTCGGGGAGGGAACAGGTGAAGGTACTTCACTTAACTGGGAAAGGGAGCCTGGGATGAGTATGCTTACTAAGGGTTGGTCTTTTTCCAGAGAGTTTCCCAGGAAAAATGAACATAAAGAAATCAGTTTTGCCTTTCTTGTTTCTATTCTTGTGGGCAGGTACAGTTTGCTGAGATTTACCAAAGAGCGAGGCAGGTTATGACCTCTGTTCTTGGATGCTATGCCCTCATTTATGAGATGGGCCATATAGCATGCTTTAAGCACTATTGGGGCTATATGATAATCAAATGTTAGACTGCTATCAAACATGGTGCCCAGATCCCTTACTACTGATTTCATGCACAGGACATTGTTGTTGATACGGTACTTTCCGGGAACAATGTCCTAAGCATGCAATGAGTAGTAAGGGATCTGGGCATCATGGCCTGCGACATTAATAGAACCTGCTGATGAGACAGATTTGTGTCCCAGAGACTCCCCCATCTGTGGAACAGACTCCTTCTTCATGTTAAGCAGAGTACCTCCCTGTCCTGGATGATTGGATGGGAAAGAGAACATTTACTTCCAGGATCCCACCTGTGTCCCTGCCTGACAGGGGGGACAGATGCTGACCTTGAAAACATGGGCACAAAATTTTGGCTAGGCTTGCAAGGGCCTCATGCCCAGTAGCCTAGTAATGTCCTATGATCCTATGACTGACAGAGATGCCAATTTAATGCCAGACTTGCTGGCTTGTCTGTGGAAGTGCTTTGAGGAGAAGCACCTAAAGACCACCCCCTACCACCCCAGACTAATGGTCTTGTGGAGAGGTCAAACTCTATGTTACAGACCATGCTACAGGCATTTGCAGACCAGTTTAACAGAGAGTGGGACAAATATTTGCCCCATCTATTGTTTGCATACAGAGAGGTAGCCCAGGAATCCACAGTTTGTTTACCCTTTGAGTTGCTGTATGGGCATAGGGTGAGGGGACCTCCAGATTTGACTCATGATGAGTGGGAGGGTGAGTGTGAATCCCACATTGTTGTGGCATATGTCCTAAACATCAGGACAAGATGTAGGGAGCTCATGAGCTTGGCACAGGAGAACCTGGCAGAAGCCCAACAGCAGAAAAAGGTCTGGTATGACAGAAATGCTTGGGCCAGAGAGTATGCTGTGGGACAGCAGGTTATGGTGCTCATTCCTATCAGACACGATAAGCTGCAGGCAGCTTGGGAGGGACCCTTCAAAGTGGTAAGGAAGGTCAGTGATGTTAACTACATGATAGAATTGCTAGGAAGGAAGGAGGAGCACAAACTGTATGATGTTAACATGATGAAACTTTACTATGACAGGGAGGCCCTTGTGCTAAGTATCTTCAGTAGGAGGCAGGAAGAGTCTGAGGGTGATCTATGCCTACAGGGAACCAGCCAGCAAAATCCCAAGTTACTATGGTGGAGCTTAGGATTGCAGGCATATAACATGACAGTACAAAACTGTAGTGAGGTCAGCAATATGTAGATGGAATCTCAAGACAGAGAATGGGTTAACATATTTCCAGATAGGCTTATTACTCTCAAGCCACATTTCTCTGGGTCACCTGAAAAACTAGCTTGAGTCTTTGAAGGGGGGAGAAATGTAATGATATGGGCTAGTGCCGGCATAGCCAGCTGGATTTCTGTAAAGAATATGTCCTTTGAATATCAACTTGATTTCTACAAGATGCTTGGGTTACACAAGTATTAGAACTGTAAGTTTGAATATCAAACCGATTTGCACAAATGCTTATGTTACGAATGTATTAGAACAGTAGGCCATTTGAATATCAAACTGATTTGTACAGATGCTTATGTTACAAATGTATTACAACTGTATGGCATTTGAAAATCAAAATGCGTTTTTAAAGTTGCTAGTGTTGAGACATGTATTAACAGTGGGGCCTGCTGGACAGAAAAGGATTATACATGTGAGACTGTATGTATATATGTTAGCAAATGACACCGGAAGAGAAAAGGTTAAACAGCTAGTTTACTTCTTACTTTAAGAGAAATACTGTTAATAGAACCTCCTGTTGGGCCATGGAAGTGCTTTTCTCACAGCTCTGAACAGAACTGGAGATGGCATGTCTGGAAGAACCCTTTGTTCATTAGCTCAGTAAAAAGAAGGGAACCCCAGGCACTGCCATAAACATTAGCAAAACTTTAGATATGCATCTTATCAACATCTATGCTAACATCTTGCGTCAAGCTTGCAAGTGGAATAGTGTGAGAACCTAGAGTCAGGTGACCATATGAGGTCATACTGCCAGCCATCTTGGTAACTGTGGATATTGCAGAGAGAAATCTCTCACTATTGAGTATTCTATCTTGGGCCTGACAACAAGAAGGACCATTAACCACATCATCTGCCTTGGTCTGCTAAGTATATAGGGAATAGTAATTCTCCTAGATTCAGTCAGGAAAGTATAGTGAAGCTTAGTTTAGGCATTGTTTTTCTTTGAGGCTGTCCATCAATGTTATTTTCAATATTTCCTGTGATTTGAACTCTGGTTTACTGTAAATATATGTTCAGTATTTTCATGTTCTATTATTTATTATTAAATATATTTAAAAAACTTTATTGTGGTTGGTCCTTTTAGAAAGTATTTAACCTTTGAAAGTGTTTATATTTATTTGGTGACACTGTGTGGGCCACTCCTGAAGGCCTAGCTGTCTTGGTCAACTACCACCATCTGTATTAGTATTAATATTACACAATATAACTGGACACCCTTTGTGAAGGGATTTAGAGTAGGTGATTGTGGAGTGTCTGGTGGCAGTGATAACTATTTTATACTCTGGGCAGAAGGGGTACAGCAGGCAAATCTCTGCCAGCCTTTCCCAGGTATGTGTGTGCGTGTGTCAGCTAACTGGAGCATGGACATGAAGCACTGGTTTCACAGTGATGGTGCTGGAGGACTTGGCTTGGACACTCAGTTGAGGACTTAACCTTATAGCTATGCTAGTGGGCAGCCTTACTGGGGCCCTGGAGGGAGACAGATATAAAGAAATCCAAACCCCACATGACTGCATTCCCTGCGCGCTCTTAAGGGAAACTGTACTTGGTGCAGAGAGCTGCATCTGGAAATACTGAGTGCATCTATTTGTATTCCAAGTGAGGGTCCCCTGCAGGTGTCAGTGGTGAGGACTGAGGCACCCTGGTCACTGGCCCAGAGAGGGGGTTGTCACACTATCCACTACCAGTTCGGTACATAGCTGGCACATCCCTTTTAGATTTCTGGTGCAGTTAAAGAATGCCTTATGATTACTTTTGGCTAGGGATGCTATTTTAGATTTGTAGTTTGCTTTAGAGATCTTTACAAGATTTCTGATTTGCTTGCTCAAGCTGTGGAGGGAATTCTTCCTCTGCTGAGCCAGTTCCCTCTTGTTCTTAGGCATCACTTTCTTCCTCTTGTTATATGACCTGTTTATACTTGAGGTCCACCAGGGTGGCTTGTTTTTTCATGAGGACCTGGTTTTGATCTGGTCAGGTACAGCCGAGTTTATATAGTTATTTAAGTGTTTCTACAGGGCATTTGCGTACACCTCTACGTAGCAGTCATTGCTGTCTGTGATTGCAGGGGATATACATTTTATACCATCACTTACCAGGCTGTAGTTTGCTTTAGAAAAGTTTGAGTATTTCTGCTCCTGTGAGGGTATCGGGTCCAACAGTTATTTTGAATAAGACTGATTTATGGTCTGACCTTGCCAGGGAGAGCATCACTCGGGGGAGTGCAGTGACCCTTCCATGTTGGTGAGTACTATGCCTAGGACAGTTGAGAACCTTGTGGGGGTGCATACAATCTGCTCCACAGCATTTGTGCTGACAAAGTCCAGGAACATCTGGGCAAGCATATCTGTGCTTGTGTACATCTCCTAGTCGAAATAGGGACAGTTGAAATCTCCCATACTAAGGTGCTGGGCTGTATGGTTGGTGAATGCCGTAACTCCAGGTAGGTAGTGTGCTATTCTTGATTCATGGTAGGGGACCTACAGCTAGAAATGATGTGGTAGGGTACTTTGCCTGTAGTTATAACTGGATATAGAGTAGTTTGAGAGTCACACTGTTTGACCATTGAGGTGTACTTGGCCTTAATAAAGATGGATGCAGATCCACCTTTGGTTCTTTCACACTCACTCTGAGGTCTGAATGTGTGAAAGGTATTGTAGCCTGGTATGGCCGGAGTGCTCTCCGCAGCACTGAACCATGTCTCAGTGATCGCACAGACATCAGCTCTTCCAAGGTGAGGAGTTCCTCCAGGGAGTGCAGCTTCTCATTCAGACTCCTAGCATTAAACAGCAAAACCTTAAGTTAGTCTCTAGTGGATTTTGCTGTGTTGGAAATTTTGTTGTTTTGACATTGCCTAAAAAATACCACTATGGGGGAGGCAAGTGCCTTTGCCAGTATCTAACAGCCTAGAGGAGGCAGGTGCAGAGCATCTCTCGCAAAGCAGCTTAGCCTGTCGACCAAGTTTTCCAAGGCTAACAGGTACTAGATCCTCCTGGACTGACACAAGAAGCTAATCCAATTGCTAATGCAATTGCAGAAGTCAATAATTTTTTGTTTAAATTGTGGCATCATCCCGGTTGAAGGCAGGATGCTGCTTACAGCTAGGGTCATAACTGCCCGGAATACACAATCTGAGAGTTCAGTCATGTCTCCCTTCATATAGTCCAGAGAGCTATGTCGCAGGTCATTCACCCCAGCATGGACTATGACAGAATCATAATGGTTACTTGTTGAGTGACTTGAGTGCATGTGTAATTTGATGGATCATGGCACCTGAAAGGCAGTTGACCATGACCCTCTCTTTGCCCAGCCTGGTAAGGGGGACATCTGTATCTCTCACTATGGAGTTGCTCATAACTAAGACATTAGGTTTTGTGGTTTTACCTAAGGGGCTTATTTCCTGAGACACTGGTATATGTGTTATAATATGTAGTGGTTACTATTTGCATAGAAGTGTGTGCAAGTGGTTTACGTTTGGGATGTCTCTGATCTTTTTGTAGGTTTCTAGTGAGAACCTCTGCATATGAGGGTTTTTGTGTTGTGACCTTATTTTGTGTGAGAGGTGAAGTGTGTGTGTGCTGGCAACCTGTTTGATGTCCGGTGTGTTACGTAAGAGAACTGACTCCAGTTTTACAGTGTAATTATATCTCTCACGTAGTGTATTTGTTTTAGGAGTAAGTAATTGTCAGTATACATTAGCCAATAACTACATTGCCTCAGGATGCCCATGTCAATCAGGCTGGCCGGAGAAATGATGGGAAACCATTATAACAGGTCTTTTACTATATGTACTATTAGGGAAGGGAGTGGGCTAGTTAGATTAGTTTTTTGCACTAGGACTAACACAGGGGCTTGTTCTATTGAAGGCTAGGTATATGTGTGGCAACACTGCTCAGTGCGCAGATGAGTGGCCTGTAGTGCAGCAGGGAAGCTTGGGAGGGTTCCACTCTCAGATGCCTTGAGAAGAATTGTGTTTCAACTCATTTGCATCTATACAGGGGATCGCTAACCCCCGCTGCACAGCAATGTTCAAACACAAGACTTAAATACAGCTGAAATAAACACTTTTAATCTAACCTACCAATTGGAAAGCATACAACAAACCTTCCTCCAGCAATCCCCAGCTCAGACAAGGCTGGATCTACACTCTTCTGCCACTAGGGTGCAGGGGAGCCCTTCTTAATGTAAGGTGGCTGGTTTAGTGCTCAAGAATATCAACAACAGGCTAGATTCAGCAGATCTGAGTTGAAACACAATTCTTCTCAAGGCATCTGAGAGTGGAACCCTCCCAAGCTTCCCTGCTGCACTACAGGCCACTCATCTGCGCACTGAGCAGTGTTGCCACACATATACCTAGCCTTCAATAGAACAAGCCCCTGTGTTAGTCCTAGTGCAAAAAACTAATCTAACTAGCCCACTCCCTTCCCTAATAGTACATATAGTAAAAGACCTGTTATAATGGTTTCCCATCATTTCTCCGGCCAGCCTGATTGACATGGGCATCCTGAGGCAATGTAGTTATTGGCTAATGTATACTGACAATTACTTACTCCTAAAACAAATACACTACGTGAGAGATATAATTACACTGTAAAACTGGAGTCAGTTCTCTTACGTAACACACCGGACATCAAACAGGTTGCCAGCACACACACACTTCACCTCTCACACAAAATAAGGTCACAACACAAAAACCCTCATATGCAGAGGTTCTCACTAGAAACCTACAAAAAGATCAGAGACATCTAGACTGCTATCTAGGCTAACAGTTCAATTGACATCAAATGCAGAAAATTATGCAGTCACAAAAAGTAAAAATAATGCAGCAATTAGTTAAAATACAGTTTAAAAGTGCAGCAGAGTCGCATCTTATTTTATTGGCAAAAGACACCAAATATAGAGCGGCTCTGGTAAAGTGAGCACAAACCTACACAAACACAAGGCTTAAATACAGGTGAAAATTAACACTTTAAGCTAATCTACCAATAGGAAAACACACAATGAATCTGCCTCCAGTAACCCCCAGCTCAGACAATGCTGGATCTACACTCTTCTGCCACAACGGTACAGGGGATCCCTTCTTAATGTAAGATGGCTGTTTTAGTGCACAAGCACACATCAATAACAGGCTAGATTCAACAGATCTGAATCTAGACTATGCTATCTAGGCTATCCGTACAGTTGTCTTGGCACCATCTAGAAAACCTTTTCCATTTAGTAACACAGAATTTCTTAGCAGCATTTTTTTGCCTCCAGTAATACCTGCTTCACATCCTCAGAAAATAGGTGCCTAAAAGATATTAAGCTTCTGTTATGCAGGCAGTTGGTTAAAGTTGTTTCATGATCCGGTATATCAAACAACCTATCTTGTGTGAGTAGGTCCTGCCTTTTGAGTAAGCCTGGGGTAGCTGCCATTGGCCATTTCCAAAAGAGGAAAGTACAGCTATGCAAGTAAACTTACCATAACAGCAGAAATTTGAATGATCACTGTTGCCTTAGCTATATGGGTTATGTCCTGCTAAGGATATAACAGCTGGCCAGCTTCCAAAGCTTCAATGGCACCTTCCACATATCCAAACTGTTAGTGAGCTCAAGCTGAGCTGACTAAATAGTTAAGGTTTGGCAACAAGCCCTTCAAGAGCAAAGCCCTGACAAGGGCAATGCTAGGTATATAACAATAAAAAGTCAACACCCCGGCATAAAAACGTACAAAAAATAATACAAAAGGAATACAAGGTGCAACAAACCTGCCTTGTGCAGAGTGCTTTACAGCCCTTTCCCTCTATTCAGTCTCCTATAAATTGCTGATGAGTGATCTCTGCCCGAATTACAAGGCATCCACAAACCCCATACTTATGTCTTACATATTCATAAGTCAAAGACTACCAGAAATACAAGGTCTAGGGACCTAAAATTTGTCTGTGACTTAAAACAGAAGATGCTGGAGAGATAGATAGGTGTCCTAAAGACTCACCCGCCTATAGAACAGGCTTCCCATCCATGTGAAGCTGAATTTGTCTGTTACCCAGTTTAAGCACATTGTACACCAGTGGATGAGGAATAGGAAATTTACCCCTGGCCTGGGGCCCATGTCTCTTATGGAGAGAGGTAGCTCATATATGCCTGGCTCTCAATATCCTACCCATTACAGGTCATCATTATTCTTTCGGGAAAACATAGCTAGGTTTAGAAAGGCCCCCTGGTCACTAGCCTAGTAACAATCTATGAATCTATAAGGCGGATGAAGGGAGGGAGTTTTAACTGCAGCAGTAATAATTCAAACAGCTACTGCTATGCTAGGTTTACATACACAACTGTACTAATTCCTAGACCTTGAGAAAAGGAATCTAGTTTATACTGCTTTGTAAAAGTGTACACAGAGGAACAATCTGCTGCCTTTAGAATACTTCTAAAATAGAACCCTTTCCAAAAAGCCACATATGATGCCAAGGCCCTGGTAGAGTGAGCTCTGACCCTATATGGAATTATTTTGTTGTGGTGGGTATAACAAAAAGTAACAGAATAAGACAAACATTTGGAAACAGTCTGTTTGGCCACAGACTCTTTTTTTTCCCTTATCTTCACAAGAAATTAACAACGGTTTAGAAGTCTTGAAACATTTGTTCTGTCATGACTGTACTGGCGCTGTCTGTGGACATCTCTCATTTTTAGGTTCTGGAAAGACAGGAAGATGAATAGCTTCTGCTTAAGGTAAACTCATTTACCACTTTAGGCATAAAAAAGAAGTTATATACTTACCACAACGTTCCATGTTTGTAGTCCATCTCACCTATATTCGTGCTGGATGGGTTCGGAGCCGATATTTGGCACCGACTCGGCTGATACTAAAGCTGGAGAGTTTTTACTGACTCGAGGCTAGCCCCTATCCCATGGTGCCTCACGGCAAATCCCCAGATCTAGTTTGCAAGAAAGCAATAAATACTTATCAGGTAAGAGCAATATAAGAGCTGTATAAATACAGCAAAGGATTTAGAAATATAATCCAGTCAAGGTGGACAACAAAAAGAAAAATTCAGGCAGCACCAGAATAGTCCACCAGATCCCCCAGAAACAGGAAGGAGGTTGGAGGGAGGGATGCAAGAATATAGGCGAGATGGACTACAAACATGGAACATTATGGTAAGTACATAACTTCTTTATGTTATGTAGTCCTATCTCGCCGTAATTCTTACTGGATGGGACAGCGTCCCTAGCACCTATAACCTGGGTGGCTCAAGCGAAGAGACTCTTCAGCACAGTGGACCCAAAGGAAGACCTGTCCCGGGAGGCCAAATCCAATTTGTAATGAGTGACAAACATATGTGGTCTTGCCCGAGTAACTGCTGCACAAATAGTATCAATTGGGAGCCTAGATATAAAGGCACATGAAGTAGCTACAGCACTAGTAGAGTGACCTTTAACTTTGACAGGTAACTGTCTACCAGCTTGTTGATAAGCAAAGGATATGCAATCCGAAAGCCATTTTGAAAGAGTAATCTTGGAAACAGGCAAACCTTTCTTTTTGTCAGAAAAGGAAACAAAACGTTGATCGGATTTTCTGAATTCTTAGTCCTGTGTAGATAAAACCTGAGCATTTTGTGACCATCTAGTTGGTGTAGTCTATACTCTGATTTATTAGAGTGGTTTGGAAAAAACACAGGTAGCTGAATGGTAGTATTCAGATTGTGCTCTGAACATACTTTGGGAAGAAAGGAAGGGTGTCCTGAGAGAGACTCTATCCTTGTGAAAGACAATGTAAGGAGGACGAATAGTTAGAGCTTGTAGTTCTGAAACTCTCCTAGCAGATGTTATGGCTACTAGGAATAAGGTTTTCCATAACAATTTTAGGTCTGACGACGAGGATGGCTCAAAGGGTGCAGACATCAAAAATGAGAGGACTAAGTTTAAGTCCCAGGGTTCTAATGGTTGCTTTATTGGGGGCCAGAGAAGAACTCCTTTTAAGAAAGTGTTACAAAAGGAGTGCTGCATGATTGGATTCCCATGAAACCGAAGTGGAAATTGGAAATAGCAGCTAACTGAAGTCTAACTGTAGCGGCTGCCACACCTTCATGAAAAACTGCCGCTAGGAAGGATAAAATAGATTCTATAGGAGCCGTATATGGATCTAAGCCCCGATTTGTAGCCCAAAGAGAAAAACCTTTTCCATTTGCTGGAATATAGTTTCTGAGTGGAAGGTTTATGGGATGAAATTAGAATGTGTTTGACCGCAGGGGATAGAGGAATACACCTGGCTATTCGTGGAACTGGAGCAGCCATGCTGTCAATTTGAGGGTGTGGATGGAGGGGTGGAACTGTCCCGATTGATGAATCAGGAGATCTGGAGATGGGTCCAGAATCCATGGTTCCTCCAAGAGATAGGGCCACAGGAAGGGAAACCAAACTTGTCGAGGCCAGTAAAGAACAATTAGGATCAAGGAACTCCTCAACTGTCTTGTTTTCTGTATTACTTTGGGGATGAGTGGAAAAGGAGGAAAGCCATAAAGAAGTCCCGGGGGCCAATCGTGAACTAGAGCATCCCTGGGTGACATCCCCAGACGGGGAATGAGGGAAAAGTAGCTGCTGCATTTGGTGTTCAGGTGAGTGAGGGAAAAGTAGCTGCTGCATTTGGTGTTCAGGTGAGTGGCAGACAGATCGCAGCAATGCTGGCCCCATCTCTGAAAGATCCCTTTCGCAACCATTGGATTCAGGGACCACTCGTGAGGCATCAGAATTGCTTGGCTGAGTTTGTCTGCTATTACGTTGGTTTTCCCCTGGATATGCATTGCTATCAGGAAGCGTTGAGTATCCATCGCCCATTTACAAATTCTTAAGGCCTCTCAGCAAAGCGGGTAAGACTTGGTTCCCCCTTGCTTATTTATGTACCACACGACAGACATGTTTGTCTGACTGAATCGCAATCGTCCCGATGGGAAGGGAGCTGTGAAGTGCTTGCAACACATACAGCACCGGTCTCATCTCCAGAACATTGATGTGCAAATGGTTCTCATGGTTCTGCCAAGTACCTTGGACTGTCATTCCCAGATAATGTCCCCCCACCCTATCTGGGAAGCATCCGTGGTCAAAACTGCTTTCTCTTGGGGAGGAACAAGTGGACGACCTAAGATAAGTTGTTTTGTGTGTAACCACCACGTCAAATCCTTTCTGCATGCGTTTATCAATATCTGGTGAGACAATGGTAGCCACTGGAGAATCCTCATGTGTAGGTGAGCAAGAGGAACTAATAGGATGGCGGACGCCACAGTCCCTAGGACTTGGAAGGACTACTCTGGCCTGAACTCTTTGTTTGTTTAGCAAGGATCTGACCTGACTGCATAGAGACTCCACTCTTTTCTGTGTTAGCCTTACTGACATGCTGGTTGTGTCTATTTCTGAGCCTAAATATACAATGTGCTGTGAGGGAGATAAGACTGACTTTTGTAGGTTGACAGTGATGCCTAGACTGGTGCACAAGGATACAGTCTCATCCCTGGTCCTTATGAGTTGATGCTTGGTAGTAGCAGTGAGGAGCCAGTCGTCTAGGTACGGAAACACCTGGAATCCTTGACATCTCAGGTGAGCTGTTACAACTGCCATGCATTTGGTAAACACCATGGGGCTGTAGTGAGGCCAAATGGCAGTGCTCTGAACTGAAAACAACTGGCTCCCAGCCGGAAGCGGAAGCGCCTTCTGGAGCGCCTGTCCATTTTGATGTGGTAGTACATATCCTGGAGATCGATTGAGCACATCCAGTTGTCTTTCCTGATAAAGGGAAATATCGACTGCAGAGTGACCATTCGGAACTTTGATTTCCTTACATGCTTGTTGAGCCTGCTGAGATCTAGAATTGATCTCCAGTCGCCTGTCTTTTTTGGAACTAAAAAGAATCGAGAGTAAGTTCCGGATCCTACTTGCTCTGCGGGGACTTCTTGGATGACTCATTTTTTGCAGCAACGAGATGACCTCTGATGTTGCACGTTCTAGATGGTTGGGTGGTACATCTAGTAGAGACTGGTTTGTTGGGGGTTTGGAAATAAAGGGACTCAGGTAACCTCTGGATATTATTGTGTGTACCCACCAATCTGAGTGATAGTTAGCCAGGCGCTTGGGTACAGTGATAAACTACCCCAGACTGCCTCCAGAGACAGACAGTCGGCAACCCTTCAGGGTTGATGGAAGGGATGATCAAAGAAAGCTTCTCTGTCTCCCTGATGTTGCGGACATCCTCTGCGGCGAGGGTGGCATCTTCCTTTATATCCTTCCCCTCTGCCTCTGGGGGAGGGATGACCTTGTGCCTAAGGGAAACCTTTTTGGGATTTGCGGAACCACATTTTCCCTCCTGTATTACCCTTGGGATAGGGTCTGGATGGGAGAGAGAAACAGACTCAGACGGCACATAAGGTGTTCCCTTCCTGCTTGTACCTAGTCAAAGTCTCTTTCAATTGGGGTCCAAAAAGAGATGAACCATCAAAGGGAACATTAGTGAAGGAAGTCTTGAAGGAATCCATAAAATTACAAAGACGCATCAACGAATGTCTCCTGAGGGATATTCCTGCTGCGGCTACCCTACTCGCTCCATCTGCTGCATATGAGAATAGCCTCATGGAGGAGTTAGCTATGGAAGTAAGGGTGGAGAGCTGCGTGGAAACCTGATCCATTGAAGCCGGAGCTACTAAACCCTGGAGGGTGTCCCCTAACTCTTTCAGGAGATCCCTCTGAAGATAAGTAAAATGAGTCAGGTAATTCAGCGATCTTAGTGTAAATGCCGCTGAAGAAAAAGTACGCTTCCCATACCTATCCATCGTCCTGGACTCCTTGTTAGGAGGGTGGATATTAGAAGACATCTCAGATAATTCCTTCTTGGCAGCCGCTGCTACCACCATAGCATCAACTGGAACTCCCTTACTAAGGAAAGACTTGTCCTCAGATGCTGTCAAACTTATTTGGCCTCCTCGGGATGGCTTCCACTGAATCTGGAGAGGTCCATGCCTTCCGCGATATGACCCCCAAAAGTTGGTCATAAGGCGTCACCCAGGAGGTGGAAAGTCGGGAGCCAAAGGCCTCAAGATACACTGATTCATCATTAGTAGGGTTAGAGGTCTTCCAAATCACCCCTCTGTCTAAGGATTTCTAGGATGTCAGAAAAAGAGACATCCTCTAAGGGGGATATGGGGGACCCTTCTGATTCCTCTAAATCAGTCTTTGACGTGACAGACTCAGGTGAGTCGACATGTTTCCTCTTACACAGCCTCTTCCATGGGAGCTCTCCAGTGGGATCATCAGGGGAGGTCTCGGAAGAGGGGGCACCTCCAATGGGGGCTACTTGGGCCTCTGGTTCCCTACGCTGTGGGGGTGGCAGGCTGAAGAAAGTACAGTTGTGTACCTACCATAAATGTAGATGTTCAAGTGTATTCACTGTTGCAGTCATTACACTTGGGTTATCCTGCTGGCAGGCTACCTGCAGTCGGCCTGAATTCCAAAGTCCTGGTCCAGCGTCAGCTGCTGTCGCCTCTTCCCTGACGTCAGTGCACCAGGGGTATAAAAGATGCAGCCAATGCCATTTTCTTCAGTTTTTCTTGCCCCAGATGTCAGGTGCCCCCAAAAGGGTAGGCTAAAAATTCTGCTTGTAAAAAAGCATTCACTAACATAAACATTACCTTCATCTACAAGCAAATACACCACATAGGTTGTATAGTATAGAGAAGTACAGATAAGTCCCAGCAAACAAAGGGGGATGGAGGGAGGGTAACCTGTACTGCAACAGTGAATACACTCGAACATCTTCATTTATGGTAGGTACACAGCTGTACTATGTTCATCGTGTTTCACTGTTGCAGTCATTACACTTGGGTTGAATCCCAAAGCTGAGGTTGGGTGGCTGGGCCTTGATAGAATTAGGAGTGGCTATGAGGCCCTGCAGAACTGCAGTGGTGAAGCCTGCTCTGGATTTAGAGTAAAGAGGTAAGTGGTAGTGCTTTGTACAGTGTGCACTGAAGTCCAAGTTGCAGCCTCCAAAATGTCCTTGGTTGGTACTCCTCTGAGGAAGGCTGCTGGCTCTGGTTGAATGTGGCCTAATGCCCTTAGACACTGATTTGCCATGTTGTGAATAGCAGAAACGAATGCAGTGTCCTATCCATTTTGAAATAGTCTGCTTTGAAATAGCTTTTTCTTGTGATCCTGCAGCATATGCCACTAAGAGTTGCTCAGTCTTTCTGAAGGCTTTAGTTTTGTCCAAGTAGAAGCGTAGCGGTCTGTGTATGTTCAAAGAATGCAGAAGTCTCTCCCCCTTATTCTGTGGGTTTGGATAAAAGGTAGGCAAATGAATGGTTTGGTTAAGAGCCACACAGGACACTACCTTAGGCATAAATGTTGGTCTTGTCCTTAGAGAAACTCTGTCCGGATGGAAAATAATAAAAGGTTCCACAGCCATTAGTACCTGTAACTCTGAGACTCTTCTTGCTGAGGTTATTGCTAGGAGCAGAGCTGTTTTCCAAGATAAGTATTTTATCTCAGCTCTATTGGCTGGCTCAAAAGGAGGTAGTGTGAGCTTTTCCAAGACAAGATTGAGGTCCCATGCAGGTGTTGGAGCTCTCCTTGAAGGTCTTATGTTTTTGGCCCCTCTGAGGTACTGCCTTAGCAGTGGATGTGAAAAAATAGGTGGATCCGTATTGAAATGAGCTGAAATGGCAGAGGCATGGATCTTAACTGATGAGAAGGATAGGTCTTTGTCCAGCATCTCAGTTAGGTATTGTAAAATCTGAGGAATATTTGGTACAAGCGTGTCCATTCCTAGCGCCTGGTTCCAAGCACAGAATCTCTTCCATATTTCTGTATAAGATTTTCTGGTGCTGGGCCTCCTGGCCTCCAAAATAACATCCAAAACTGCTTTAGAGAGAGGTGTGTTCTGAATGGTTAAATTATCAGCCATGCAGCCAGATTTAGGGTTCTGAGTTGGCTGTGCAGGATCTGATTGTTTTGCTGGGTCAGCAAATGAGGAATTTGGGGTAATGTCCAGGCTGGGCCTTGAGACAAGCTCTTTAGGATTGGGTACCAGTGCTGGCGTGGCCAGTCTGGGGCAATCATTATCATTTTTGGCTTCTCTTGTCTGACCGTTAGGAGAACCTTGGGGAGGAGAGGCAGTGGGGGAAAGGCATATACTGTAAGGGTTTTCCAGCTGAATGATCGGGCATCCACTTTCCATACTTGTTTGTGATAAGTCCTTGTGCAGAATCTCTGTAGTTGGCAGTTGTGCAGGGAGGCAAATAGATCTATGTCTGGGCATCCCCATTTCCTTGTTATTATGCTGAAGATTTGTGGATCTAGTCTCCACTCATGAGGATCTTTGAGATTTCTGCTTAGTTCGTCTGCCAGAGTATTTGTCTTTCCTGGCAGGAATTGTGCTTGCAGGTGTACTTGATAAGTCAATGCTGTGTTCAACAAAGTCATGGCTTGTCTGCAGAGGGGGTAGGAATGTGCGCCTCCCTGCTATTTTATGTACCACATGACTGCAGCATTGTCCGTCTTTACCAGCAGTTGTCCTGGATGAAGAAGATCCTTGAAGGCTGTCAGGGCATTCTGAACAGCTAGCATCTCTTTTTGATTGATATTAAGATGCATTTGGCTTGCTGGCCATGCTCCCTGAATACATTTTCCTGCCATGTGGGCTCCCCAGGCATAATCTGATGCATCTGTTGTTAGGGTCTGCCTGGCCGTGGGTAGAGTGAATGGCTGTCCCCTGTTGTGGTGACAGGCCTGTGCCCACCATCGAAACTCCTGTTGCAGGCAAGGAATGAGGGTAATTAATGTTTCCAGGCTGTGGCAATGTTGAGTCCAAACACTTTTTAGATACCATTGTAGTTTCCTCATATGCAGTCTTGCATATGGAATTAGTAGAATGCAGGAAGCCATGAAGACCAAAGCCTGCAGAATTTTTCTTGCAGATAACTGGGTCTTTGTTGCCAACATTTTGAAGCAAGAAGTCAGTTGCCTTTGCTTGTCTGGCGTGAGATAAGCCATCTGGGCAGTTGTACTTAAGCTTGCACCCAGGAATATTATCTCGAGAGCGTACTAGTTTTGATTTCTTTTCGTTTACCGTGTACCCCTAGGCAAATTAGTAATCTTTTTACAAACGCCAGATGCTTCAGTAGAATGTCTTTGTTCTCCGCTTGAAAAAGGCAGTCGTCCAAGTAAGGGTATATTTGAATTCCTCTTTGCAGAAAGCAATTACTGGTAACAGACATTTTGTGAAGACCCTGAGCGCAGTAGATAAGCCAAAGGGCAGTGCAGAGATTTGGTAGTGCATTGATCCAGCTATGAATCTGAGGTATCGTCTGCAATTTTGTCTGATTGGGACATGCAGGTATGCCTCTTTTAGGTCCAAGGTTACAAGCCAAGCCTTATTGCCCAGCATGGGCAGAAGCTGCTGCAGAGTCAACATTTTGAATTTTGGAATGTCCAGAAAAGTGTTTGGAATAGACAGGTCCGGTATTGGTCTCCAGGCTTTGTCCTTTCTGGGTACCAGGAATAGTCTTGAGTAAAATCCTTGTCCCTGCTCTTGCTGTGGTACTCGCTGAATGGCCCTCATGTCCATGAGGGATGTAACTTGTTTTTGTGCCTCTGCCCATTAATTTTGTGGCAGGTCTGGCATACCTTTTGCCTTTGGCAGGGTGTGAAAGTGGAACCTGTAGCCCTGGGACACTATATTCAAAGACCCATTTGTCCTGGGTGATTATATGCCAATTTTGTGAAAAAAGTGCTAGTTTTGCCCCTAAAGGAGCTGCCAAAATATAACTGCTTGGTATTGGCAGAAGAAAGTCATTGGGACTGTTTTCTATATGGCTGTGATTTGTCTTCTCTGCTTTTGGAGGTAGAAACACCCCATTGTTTAGGCCTGTATGAGCCTTGGGGCTGGGATCTGCCTCTAGGGTGTCTTTATCTGCCTCTTTGCGGCTTGTCTGACACTGGAAAGGACCAATTCTTTGAAGGCCAGTTCCTGCTAAATCTGGGTGGTTGTACCTGTAAGAAATCCTTAACTGTCTGCATAGATTTCGCTTTAACCTCCATTTTCTTCAACACCTCTTCTGCCTTAACACCAAACAAAGTATCATGCTGTAAAGGAGCATCCAATAATTTTGCTTTAACATGATCAGGCAGATTTTGTTCCTTTAACCAAGCATGCCTTCTAATGGCAGTACCCGTAAGCGGCCCTGCAAGAGGCCTCCAGTGAATCAAAACCACATTGCAAAGTATGTTTTCCCACTTGTTCAGCTGCATGTAATAAATCCTGCATTTCCTTGTTATCTGCACATTCAGAATGTCAACATTTTCTGTTTTAGCAGTGACATTAAATATTGCTGATATGCATTAACTGGGAAAACTACTCATGTACCAACACCTTTGCCCAACGGTTCTTGGAATTCATAAATTCCAACGCCCTGGATCAACTAATCCATACTCCCACCAGGGGCTCCAATATCCTAGACGTGGTCATTACCAACATGGGAAATCGATGCTCCACACCTATGGTCACCCCCTGGTTAGTCAGATCTGACCAAAAGCTAATCACCCTTAACATGCACATCCCACCCCCAGTAAGGAAACCTCTATAAAAAACTTCTCCAAAGCCAACTTCATGCTACTCAAGTCAGACGTGACAAACTTCATGACACCCTTGCAGACGAGAACTGAAAGTTCAACTGCTGAATCCTACACTAAGGCACTGTACGAGCACATCCACTCATGCATGAATCGTGCCATCCCAAACAGAACCAAGATGCTCTCATCCAAATAAAGGAAGCCAATCTGGTGGTCCCCTGCCATAAACAAACTTTACAACAAAAGGAAGAAACTGTTGCAGAAGAGAGGAAAATTCCATTATGCAAAAAACTCCCTTACCAGCCTCAGTAAGAAACTGAGATCCCTCATAAAACCCTCTAAAGCCAATTACGAAAATAAAATTGCCAAAGATTCCAAAGACAACCACAAGGCATTCTACAACTATGTCAAGAATCTAAATGGCAATGCTCAGATCTGCTCTGAGCTAAAACAGAATGGCATTAAATATACTGATACCAAGGATATTGCCTGCCTGGCAGATCGATTCAGTGCCAACTTCACCCCCCCTCTCACCCCCTAAATGGCCCATCTCAATACCGGAAAATTGCCAAATTCCGGTGATAACGGCCACACAGGTAAAAAAATGCACTCTCCAAAGCTATGAATACAGCATCCATGGGACCAGATGATATCCCGGGCTGTGTACTACATGAACTACAAAATGAACTGGCACCTCACCTAAGTGTCATGTTTAATCATAGCCTCACCTCAGGTTTCGTGCCCACTGAGTGGCGCAGAGCTACAGTTATCCCACTCCACAAGGGGGTATCCACCTTGGATCCCAGAAACTACCATCCCATCAGCCTGACAAGCCTTATCTGCAAGGCCATGGAGCGTATTATCACGGAACTTATAAACAAAGACATTGGCAACCTTCAGACACTGGACCCCACCCAGTTTGGGTTCGTGAAGGGCCAATCTTGTCTCCTGAACCTGACTGACTTCTTCGAATCAGTCTCCAGAGCCATGGACAAGGGTAAGGTGGTCCACACAGCCTATCTAGACCTTGCCAAGGCCTTTGACACCATCCCCCACTCTAGAATCATAGATAAACTTACTAAGCTGGGAATTAATCCCTATGTCACCCAATGGGTTGCTAACTGGCTTACTGATAGAACTCACACTGTAAAAGTAGCCGACTCCAAATCCAGCTCCAGACAAGTGACAAGTGGAGTACCTCAGGGTTCAGTCCTGGGACCGCTCTTGTTGCGCATCTACTTCTCTGAAGTACAGGCCAACACTAAAGGACTCTGGCTAACAAAGTTTGCAGATGACTGCAAACTGGGAGCCATTATTGAATCCCCAAATGATGTGGATACTCTACAAAAAGGGCCTTACAGAAACAGATGCTTGGTGCCTGAGCCATGGGCTCAAGCTCAATGCCAAGAAATGTACAGTCATCCCCTTTGGGAAAAAACATGTATCTGTGAATTACCATATAGGTGGCAGTACACTAAACACTGAAAGTGTGATAAGAGACTTATGGACACAGGTGGACAGTGGTCTCACCTTCGATAACCACATCGCCACAACAGGAAATCCTATGTGGCACACGTTATCACTAAGGGCTTTTCATCCAGAAAAAAGGAGGTCATTGTCCCACTGTACTCATCCCTCAACCCATTATAGAATACAATGTCCCGTTTGGTATATACCTCTCAAGACATCTGCAACAACTGAAAAGGCCGCAGAAACACCTCATTAAAAGAATCACAGGCCTAAAGCAGATGCCCTATGCTGACCGCCTTAAACTCCAGCTATACTCTGCCACATATCGTCTACTCAGAGACGATCTCTGCTTAACATACAAGGCCATGTCAAACCCAGAGCTGTTGGACATGCTACACTTAAAGAAAAGTACAGTTGTGTACCTACCATACATGTAGATGTTCGAGTGTATTCACTGTTGCAGTCATTACACTTGGGTTACCCTGCTGGCAGGCTTCCCGCAGTCGGCCTGAATTCCAAAGTCTTGGTCCGGCGTCGGTTGCTGTTGCCTCTTCCCTGATGTCAGTGCGCCAGGGGTATAAAAAGATGCAGCCAATGCCATTTTCTTCAGTTTTTCTTGCCCCAGATGTCAGGTGCTCCCAAAAGGGTAGGCTAAATAAATTTGCAAATAAAAAATCATGCACCAACATAAACATTACCTTCTTCTACAAGCAAATACACCACATAGGTTGTATGGAATAGAGAAGTATAGATAAGTCCCAGCAATGATAGGGGGATGGGGGGAGGGTAACCTGGACTGCAACAGTGAATACACTCGGACATCTACATTTATGGTAGGTACACAACTGTACTATGTTCATCGTGTTTCACTGTTGCAGTCATTACACTTGGGTTAAATCCCAAAGCTGAGGTTGGGTGGCTGGGTCTAAATAGGATTAGGAGTGGCTATGAGGCCCTGCAAAACTGCAGTGGCAAAGCCTGCTCTGGATTTAGAGTAAAGAGGAAAGTGATAGTGCTTGGTAACAGTGTGCACTGAACTCCAAGTTGCAGCCTCCAAAATTTCCTTGGTTGGTACTCCTCTAAGAAAGGCTGCTGATGTGGCTGCTGCCCTGGTAGAATGTGGCCTAATATTCTTAGGCACTGATTTGCCATGCTGTGCATAGCAGAAACAAATGCAGTGCCCTATCTATTTTGAAATAGTCTGCTTTGAAATAGCCTTTCCTTGTGATCCTGCAGAGTATGTCACAAAACGTTGCTCAGTTTTTCTGAAAGTTTTTGTTTTGTCCAAGTAGAAGCGTAGCTATCTGTGTATGTCCAAAGAGTGCAGAAGTCTCTCCCGTTTATTCTGGGGATTTGGGTAAAAAGTTGGCAAATTAATGGTTTTGTTAAGAGCCACGCTGGATACTACCTTTGGCATAAATGTTGGGTTTATCCTGAGAGAAACCCTGTCTGAATGAAAAATGATAAAAGGTTCCACTGCCATTAATGCCTGTAACTCTGAGACTCTTCTTGCTGAAGTTATTGCTAGGAGCAGAGCAGTTTTCCATTATAAGAATTTTATCTCAACTGTATTGGCTGGCTCAAAAGGAGGCAGTGTGAGCTTTTCCAAGACAAAGTTGAGGTCCCATGTTGGTATAGGTGCTCTCCTTGGGGGTCTTACGTTTTTTGCCCCTCTGAGGTACTGTCTTAGTAGCGGATGAGAGAAAATAGGAGGTTCCATATTGTAATGAGCTGAAATGGCAGAGGCATGGCTCTTTATTGATGAGAAGGATAGGCCTTTGTCCAGCATCTCAGTTAGGTATTGCAAAATCTGAGGAATATTAGGAACAAGCGGTTCAAGTCCTTGTGCCTGGTTCCAAGCACAGAATCTCTTCAATTTTTCTGCATAAGATTTCCTGGTGCTGGGCCTCCTGGCTTCCAAAATCACACCCTTAACTGCTTTAGAGAGAGAGGTATTCTGAGTGGCTATATTATTCGCCATGCAGCCAGATTTAAGGTTCTGAGTTGGCTGTGCAGGATCTGACTGTTTTGTTGGGTCAGCAGATGAGGAATTTAAGGTAAAGTCCAGGCTGGCCCTTGAGACAAGGTCTTTAGGATTGGGTACCAGTGCTGGCGTGGCCAGTCTGGGGCAATCAGAATCATTTTTGGCTTCTCTTGTCTGTCTTTTAGGAGTACCTTGGGGAGTAGAGGCAGTGGTGGATAGGCATAAACTGTTAGGCTTTTCCAGCTGAATGATAGAGCATCCACCTTCCATGCTTATGAGTGATAAGTCCTTGTGCAGAATCTCTGTAGTCGGCAGTTGTAAGGGGAGGCAAATAGATCTATGTCTGGGCATCCCCATTTCTTTGTTATCATGCTGAAGACTTGTGGATCTAGTTTCCAGTCGTGAGGGTCCATGAGGTTTCTGCTTAGTTCGTCTGCCAGAGTATTTTTCTTTCCTGGCAGGAATTGTGCCTGTACTTGATAGGCCAGTGCTGTGTTCCACAAAGTCATGGCTTGCCTGCAGAGGGGGTAGGAATGTGTGCCCCCTTGCTTGTTTATGTACCACATGACTGTAGTATTGTCCGTCTTTAGTAATAGTTGTCCTGAATGTAGTAGATCCTTGAAAGTTGTCAGGGCATTCTGTACAGCTAGCATCTCTTTTTGATTGATATAAAGATGCATTTGGTCTGTGGGCCACGTGCCCTGTATACATTTTCCCGCCATGTGTGCTCTCCAGGCATAATCCGATGCATCTGTTGTTAGTGTCTGCCTGGCTGTGGGTAAAGTGAAAGGCTGTCCCTTGTTGTGGTGACAGGCCAGTGCCCACCATCAAAACTCTTGTTGCAGGCAGGGAATGAGAGTAATTATTGTTTCCAGGCTGTGGCAATGTTGAGTCCAAACACTTTTTAGATACCATTGTAGCTTCCTCATATGCAGTCTTGCATATGGAATTAGCAGGATGCAGGATGCCATGAAACCCAAAGCCTGCAGAATTTTTCGTGCAGGTAGCTGGGTCTTTGTTGCCATCATTTGAAAGTAATGAGTCAGTTACCTTTGTTTGTCTGGCGTGAGATAAGCCATCTGGGCAGTTGTATTTAAGCTTGCATCCAGGAATATTATCTCCTCAGAGGGCACTAGTTTTGATTTCTTTTCGTTTACTGTGTACCATAGGCAAGTTAGTAATCTTTTTACAAACGCCAGATGCTTTAGTAGAATGTCCTTGCTGTCTGCTTGAATAAGGCAGTCGTCCAAGTAGGGATATATTTGAATTCCTTTTTGTCTGCAAAAAGCAATTACTGGTGCCAGGCATTTTGTGAAGACCTTGGGCGCAGTAGATAAGCCAAAGGGCAGTGCAGAGAACTGGTAATGCATTGAGCAAGCTACGAATCTGAGGTATCTTCTGCAAGATTGTCTGATTGGGACATGCAGGTATGCCTCTGAGTTCCAAAGTAACTAGCCAAGCCTTTTTGCCCAGCATGGGTAGAAGTTGCTGCAGTGTCAACATTTTGAGTTTTGGAACGTCCAGGAAAGAATTTAGAGTAGACAGGTCCAGTATTGGTCTCCAAGCTTTGTCCTTTCTGGGTACCAAGAAAAGTCTTGAGTAAAATCCTTGTCCCTGCTCTTGCTGTGGTACTTTTTGAAAAGCCCCCATGGCCATGAGAGCAGAAATTTGTTTTTGTGCCTCTGCACATTGATTGTGTGGTAGGTCTGGCATACCTTTTGGCCTTGGTAGGGTGTGAAAGTGGAACCTGTAACTCTGGGAAACAATATTCAGTACCCATTTGTCTTGGGTAATTATGTGCCAATTTTGTGAGAAAAGTGCCAGTTTTCTCCTTAAGGGTGCCGCCAAAAGGTTAGTGCTTGGCATTGGTAGAGGGAAGTCATTGGGAGTGTTTCCGATAGGGTTGTGATTTGTCTTCTCCACCTTTGGGAGCTGAAGCACCCCATTGCTTAGGTCTGTATGTGCCTTGTGGCTGAGATCTGCCTCTTGGGCATCTGTATCTGCCTCTTTGTGGCCTGTCTGACACTGGAAAGGACCAATTTTTTTGAAGGCCAGTTCCTGCTAAATCTGGGTGGCTGAACCTGTAAGAAATCCTTTACTGTCTGCATTGATTTTGCTTTATCCTCCATTTTCTTTAACACCTCTTCTGCCAACACCAAACAAAGTATCATGCTGTAATGGAGCATCCAACAATTTTGCTTTAACATGATCAGGTAAACTTTGTTCTTTTAACCAAGCATGCCTTCGAATGACAGAACCTGTAACTGCGGCTCTGCAAGAAGCCTCTAATGAATCAAAACCACATTGCAAAGTATGCTTTCCCACTTGTTCAGCTGCATCCAATAAATCCTGCATTTCCTTATTTTCAGGACATTCTGAGCTTGTAAGCATTTTCTGTTTGAGCAAAGACATTAGGTATTGTTGATATTTAAGCATGTGAAACTGGTAGTTTAAAGCCCTTACAGCTGAAGTAGCAGAGGTGTAAACTTTTTTCCCCCATCTGTCCAGTGCTCTAGAATCCCTATCAGAGGGAACAGGATTTTTTGCAGTGGAAGCCTTGACCCCTTTGGGATCCTGAGATATGGTTTCTGGGTCAGCAGCAGGGTTTTTATATAGAAATTTGTGGGAATCTGGAACCCTGTAGTATCTGTCTGGCTTAACCAGTGCAGGGGGTAAAGAGTCAGGAGACAGGCTAGACTCTGAAAATACATCATCTACTATGTCTAGAACAGGTGGAATAGCAAGTGGTCTGTGCTGAGGTAGTAAAAGAAAGTCTCTGAGCCTTTTCTTAGATTCTGAGTAATCTTGGCTCTCCCAGTGAAAGTGCTCCCTCATGGTGTGAAGGGTTTCCCCCAAAAGAATAATCCTCAGGAGGAGAGGCTGAAGGAATAGACTCTTCAGCATCAGAATCCTCATAGGGAGGAAAGAAGTATCCCTGTTCAGAAGAGGAGTCAGAGGAAATGGAAACCTGATCTGAAGATTCATATTCTGTCTCTTGCCTAGGCCTCTTATCTGGAGGGGGATGGGAACCCCTGATCAAAGTAATTAGGTCTTTGGCCATTTTAAGCATCTGGTTTTTAGGCATGGAAGTCTGTGCAGGAGAATGCTGTACTTGTTTCTTTGTCTTTAGAGCTGCTTTAGTCTTTGCCTTTGAAGCTGAGGTTGGCTTAACATATAACTGTGTAGGTCTGAAAACACCCTCAGAAGCCGATGCCTGCTCAGCGGCTCCGGACTCATCTGAGGGAATAGTTTCCGAATGCCCAATACTTTGAGTATCCAGAGGCCTAGTCGGTTCCACATGGGAGTCGGAAGCGGCCTGTGGCTCTGAGGTAGCGGGCGTCAGGGGCTGCAAAAGCATCTCACTGAGAACCGGCGACTGGCTTAGCGGAGGCCTCATCGGTTTTGGACCTCTGATGCCTGTCCTTTTCCTTTTCCTTGCGCTTTTTATAAACTCTGTTCGTCAGCTGTTCCGACGGCATTATATAATTAAATCTTCGGCCAAAGTAATGGAAGGCTAAATCGAACAGACGCTTAATAGTGCGTTGGTTAAATCTAGCACAAAACCGACAGCTAGCAACGTCATGGTCAGGGCCTAGGCAAGGAATACAGTAAGAATGAAAATCCTTATGAGGTATTTGCTTCCCACAAGAAATACAATTGTTAACTTTTTCTGACATCGGACTGGAGCAAGACAAAAGTTTCCCCAACAGGGTACTTAGCTTTAATGAAGACTTCGGATCTGAAACTCGAATTTGAAAATCTCAGGAGTCGGCCGACTGGCACTTGCGAACTGCTTTTGCTTCAGGCACCGCGCGGCAAGTAAGACTGAAGAAAATGGCGTCAGCTGCATCTTTTATACCCCTGGCGCACTGACGTCAGGGAAGAGGCGACAGCAACCGATGCCGGACCAGGACTTTGGAATTCAGGCCGACTTTATACAAGGCAATATAGGTTTTTAGGATTCTTGTACACAGACCTGAAGAAGTCTAGAAGGACGAAAGCGATCTTTGTTAACAATAGGTTATGAAAATAGAAACTGATTTTTACATGCAAAATGTATATGTATATATTTATATGTAATTTTTGATCGCAAAATTAACTAAGGTTGATACATTTCCAGCCATGTAGTATATTGCCTTGTATAAAATCACAAACTTAATAATCTACTTAACAATTTGGTTAAATAAGATGTACCATTAAAGTACATTAGGGCTATATATTATTATGACAGCTACTAGGTAGGGCAGGACCAGCTCGAATGTCACACTGATGGGGGAAGGGATGTGAATTTAACATGTGTACCAATAACACTTTGTTTTACAGTACAATAAACCACTCCCATGCCTGATAAAAAGTATATATATATTTAGAAAGCTTGTGAGGAAATTACTACTCTATTTTTGTTTTACTTGGATCGCTTGTCTGTGTACTTAATAAAGGATTTTCGACTGGAAACAGACTGCCTGCCTTGCTTGGATTACTTTCGAATACTTAGTAATGCTGTAGAATTATATATTTTCTATTATTACTTTTTGACTTGACGAGTTTACGTTCGCTACTTCTACTACCATTGTCTGATCTGATTAATATACAGTGATTAACTAGAAATATAAGGAATGAAAATCTTCCACACAGAGAAGTTTCTTACACTTTTTGTTCCAAAGACCCTACATTTTAACTCCCACACATGCTTCTCAATTGTCCAGATTTTTGCATTACAATTTTGGTCTGTCCCTCATATTTTTTTTTTGGTTTTCTGGCAAATAAATCAGGATTAAAATAAAAAAAATAACAAACATTTGAATTTCAGTCTTAATACCCTTCAGAATGCAAACCCTGTTATTCTGTCAACTTTCCAAGTTTATAAGAGCAATGCTTAAAAATTGTCCCTGACTTTGGGGGCTTTGTCCACCATTATTTGTGGCTTTGTTCAGATTTCTTGCACTAAGAGGTCGAGAGGTATGCTTCCATAGACACTGCATCCCAGGAAAAGTCTCTGGCATCTATAGTTAGAGACTGTGCTGGAGTTGGAAGGGAAAATAGGAGACGTGAATTCAGAAAAAAAACTGGTTTCTCCACCAAAGCACTTCCCTTTTTTTACAAATCCCAATACAAGACAATGGAATATCAAGGGATGCTGATGTTGGGACCATACAGATTTTAGGTGCCACTGAATACTCCTCATGTGGGGTTTATCTAGAAGAATCATAAGAATAATGGACGCCATCTGACCTAATATACAGAGACATTTCCTTGTTGAAGCTTTGGACTGAGTGGAAAAACTGAAGAACAGGATCTGGAAAAAGCTCTTTGAACTGAGGTGTCTAGGACACATCCCAAGCAAACAATCTTGTGAAAAGGAGTCAAACAAGACTTAATAGGTGTCCTCTGGAAACCCAGTCTGTTAAGGAGATCTCTCACCAAATTGAGAGATTCCTGACACTTTAAAAAAAATTCTGGAAAGAAAAGTTGCCTAAATAAGTTAAAATGTGAATACCTTGCAGTCTGCAATACCACCACACTCATCACATAGTCTCACTAAATCTACACCACCAAAATCCACACACAGTAACACAAAAACATTCGCAGAGGATCTCAATAATAATCTGTCTAAGCAATAGAGACCTCCAACGCAGAAACGCAAGTAACCTCCATCCCCAAACACAACCCAAATGACACATAGCCCACAGACTCAGTGTGCCACTCAACCACAGCCAATAAGGCAAAACAATGTGCCCAACACACTAGTCATAGGTGACTATAGTCAGGCACACTGATGTCCCACTCACCAGGCTAAACAAGGAGAAGGTTACTGTCAGCTGCCTGTCGGGTGCCAGGATCCATCACATAACCCCCGCACTCAGGTCACTCCACAACAAGTACAAATATGACTATGCCATTGTCCATGTTGGTGTGAATGACCTGAGACGTACCTCCCTGGACTACATGAAGAGAGACATGGAAGAGCTCTCCGATCTTGTAGCCCAGGCAGGTATGACCCTAGCCCTGAGTAGCATTCTGCCATTGCCCAGAATGATACCGCAGTACAAGGACAAAATGATGACTTCAACAATTGGCTAAGCTTCTGGTGTCATTCTAAGGGGATCCAGTATCTGTCTGTTTGGGATGACATGGTCGACAGATCATGATGCTTTGCCACACATGGCCTGCACCTGTCGCCCCTGGGATTCTGGATACTGGCTAAGGCTCTTGCTGCCCCTATAGTGCCTTTTTTAGGCAAGGATCAAATAACAAATTCACCACCATAACAGGAACAGGCAAGAAAAAAAGTACAGTTTTGTACCTACCATAAATGTAGATGTTCGAGTGTTCACCCTGCTGCAGTCATCACACTTGGGTTATCCTGCCGTCAGGCGGTCCCGCAGTCGGCCCGAATTCCAAAGTCTTGGTCCGGCGTCATATATATACATATAGCTATATAAAAATAAAACAAAACCCTTAGGCACAAGCAAATACACCAGAGAGGTAGTATAGGATAGAGTGGTAGAGATAAGTTCAGCTAGTTCAGAGGGAATGGAGGGAGGGTAACCTGGACTGCAGCAGGGTGAACACTCGAACATCTACATTTATGGTAGGTACAAAACTGCACTATGTACATCGTGTTACCCTGCTGCAGTCATCACACTTGGGTTGAATCCCAAAGCTAAGGATGGGAGGTGGAGTCAAACAGGGTTAGAAGAAGCTAGTAGGCCCTGCAAAACTGCAGTGGCAAAACCAGCTCTAGTCTTAGAGTATAGAGGTAAGTGATAGTGTTTGGTGAAGGTGTGCACTGAACTCCAAGTTGCAGCTTCCAGAATATCCTTGGTTGGCACTCCCCTGAGAAAGGCTGCTGATGTAGCTGTAGCCCTGGTGGAGTGGGACCTAATGTTAGCAGGTACTGGTTTCCCATGATGTGTGTAGCAGAAACGTATGCAATGCCATATCCATTTAGAAATGGTCTGTTTTGAGATAGCTTTTCCTTGCGATCCTGTAGCATAGGCTACAAAGAGCTGGTCAGTTTTTCTGAAAGCCTTAGTTTTATCCAAGTAGTAACATAATTGCCTGTGAATGTGCAAAGAGTGCAGGAGTCTTTCTCCTTTGTTCTGGGAATTTGGGAAGAAGGTGGGCAAGTGAATGGTTTGGTTTAGGGCCACACTGGATACCACCTTTGGCATAAAGGAAGGGTTAGTTCATAGAGAGACTCTGTCTTGATGAAAAATGAGGAAAGGTTCCACTGCCATTAGTGCCTGTAGCTCTGAGGCTCTTCTAGCTGAGGTTATTGCTAGTAGTAGGGCAGTTTTCCATGAAAGAAATTTTAAATCAGCTGAAAAAGCTGGTTCAAAGTGCGGCAGTGTAAGCTTTTTCAGAACAAAGTTGAGATCGCAAGTAGGTGTTGGAGCTCTCCTTGGCGGTCTTAAGTTCTTAGCCCCTCTGAGGTACTGTCTTAGGAGTGGATGTGAGAATAAAGGAGGATCCGTGCTGTAATGAGCTGAAATTGCTGAGGCGTGGATCTTAATAGATGAAAAGGAAAGTCCTTTGTGTAACATCTCAGTTAAATATTGTAGAATCTGAGGGATGTTTGGATCAAGGGGATTTTGGCCTTTAGCCTGGTTCCAGGCGCAAAATCTTTTCCATTTGTCTGAATAGGTTTTCCTGGTGTTGGGCCTCCTGGCCTCCAGAATGACATCCATAACAGCTTTGGATAAAGGTGTTGGCTGGTTGTTTAGGTAATTCACCATGCAGCCAGGTTTAAAGTCTTGAGCTGGCTGTGTAGAATCTGATTGTCTCGCTGGGTGAGCAGGTAAGGAATTTGTGGCAAAATCCATGGTGGGCCGTGGGCCATGTTCCTTAAAATTGGATACCAATGCTGGCATGGCCAGTCTGGTGCAACGAGTATCATTTGTGGCCTCTCTAATCTGACTTTCCGCAGTACCTTTGCTAGAAGAGGCAGTGGAGGGAAGGCATACACTGTTAATGTTTTCCAACTGAATGAGAGGGCGTCCACTTTCCAAGCTAGTGGATGAAAGGTCCTTATGCAAAATTTTTGAAGTTGGTGGTTGTGGGGGCTTGCAAACAGATCTATGTCTGGGCGTCCCCATTTTTGAGCTATCATTGCAAATACTTGTGGATCTAGTTTCCATTCGTGTGGATCCATGATGTTTCTGCTTAGGTCGTCTGCCAATGTGTTTTTCTTTCCTGGCAGGAATTGTGCTTGTAATTGAACCTGGTAAGACAGTGCAGTGTTCCACAAGGTCATTGCTTGCCTGCATAGAGGGTAGGAATGTGTGCCCCCTTGCTGGTTTATGTACCACATTACTGTGGTATTGTCCGTCTTTATTATTAGTTGTCCTGGGTGTAGAAGGTCCTTGAAAGCTGTTAGGGCATTCTGTACTGCTAGCATTTCTTTTTGATTGATATGCAGATGCCTCTGATCTGTAGTCCATTTGCCCTGAATGCAATGCCCTGCCATGTGTGCTCCCCAGGCATAGTCCGATGCATCTGTTGTCATAGTTTGCTTGGCTGTGGGTAATGTGAAAGGCTGACCCTTGTTGAGGTGACATGCCTGTGCCCACCATAGAAACTCCTGTTGAAGGCCGGGAATGAGTGGTATCATTGTTTCCAAGCTGTGGCTGTGCTGAGTCCATACACTTTTCAGGTACCATTGTAATTTCCTCATATGCAGTTTTGCAAATGGTATTAGTAGTATGCAAGATGCCATGAATCCCAAGGCCTGCAGAATTTTTCTTGCAGGGAGTTGGGTCTTTGTTGCCATTATTTTGAAATATTGAATCGGCTGTCGTTGCTTGCCTGGCATGAGATAAGCCATCTGGGCCTTCGTATTCAAGCTGGCACCCAGGAATATTATGTTTTGTGAGGGCACTAGTTTTGATTTCTTTTCGTTTACTGTATACCCTAGGCAACTTAGAAGGTGTTTGACAAATTCCAGATGCTTTAAAAGAATGTCCATGCTTTCTGCTTGAATAAGGCAATCGTCCAGGTATGGGTATATTTGAATTCCTCTTTGTCTGCAGTATGCAATTATTGGTGCCAGGCATTTTGTGAAGACCCTGGGGGCAGTAGAGAAGCCAAAGGGCAGTGCAGAGAATTGATAATGCATTGAACCTGCAATGAAGCAGAGGTATCTTCTGCAATTTTGTCTGATAGGGACATGCAGGTATGCCTCCTTGAGGTCCAAAGTGACTAGCCAAGCATTCTTGCCAAGCATGGGAAGAAGCTGCTGTAGTGTTAGCATCTTGAATTTTAGTACTTGCAGATAGGTGTTCAGAATTGAAAGATCCAGAATGGGTCTCCATGCTTTGTCCTTTCTTGGGACTAGGAAGAGTCTTGAGTAAAATCCTTGTCCTTGTTCCTGTGCAGGTACCTGTTGAATGGCTCTCATGTCCATGAGAGCTGTAATTTGTTTTTGTGCCTCTGCCCATTGATTTGGTGGCAGGTTTGGCATTCCTTTGATCTTTGGTAAGGTATGAAAGTGGAATCTGTATCCCTGAGAGACAATGTTTAGAACCCATTTGTCTTTTGTGATGATGTGCCAGTTGTCTGCAAAAAATGCTAGTTTTTCCTCCCAAGGGAGTTGCCAGGAGAGATTTGCTTGGTAGTTTGAGAATATAGTCATTGTGTTTGTCTTCTGCTAGCTTGGGGCCTGTCTTCTCCTCCTTTCTGGGTAGCAGTACCCCATTGGCGAGGTTTGTAAGGGCCCTGTAACTGACCTCTGCCCCTTGGGCGTCTGTATTTGCCCCTCTGTGATCTGTCAGAAGCTGGAAAGGACCAGTTTTTTGTTGGCCAATTTCTGCTGAAACGAGGGGGTTGTACCTGCAAAAAATCCTTGACCGTTTGCATAGACTTTGCCTTAGCCTCCATTTTCTTTAAAACCTCTTCTGCTTTGACACCAAGTAATACATCCTGCTGTAAAGGTGCATCCAATAATTTTGCTTTAACATGGTCAGGAAGGGTTTGTTCTTTTAATCAAGCATGTCTAAGTATGACAGAGCCAGTAACAGCTGCTCTACAGGAAGCTTCCAATGAATCAAATCCGCATTGTAAAGTATGTTTGCCCACCTGTTGAGCTGAAGCAACACAGCCTGCATTTCCTTGAATTCAGACTGTTCTGAATGTGTGCTCGTTTTTTGTTTTAACTGAGACATTAAGAATTGCTGATATTTCAACATGTGAAACTGGCAATTTAATGCTCTCATAGCCAGAGTTGCTGAGGTGTATATTTTCTTTCCCTATCTATCTAGGGCTCTGGAATCCCTTTCAGAGGGCACAGAATGTTTAGCCATAGAAGCTTTAGCTCCCTTAGGACCCTAGGAAATTGTTTCTGGGTCAGCTACAGGGCTTTTATAAAGGAATTTGTGAGAGTCAGGTACTCTGTAGTATCTGTCTGGTTTGGCTGGAGCAGGAGGTAGAGAGTCTGGATTTAAACTAGACTCCAAGTAAACATCATCCACAATATCTAAAACAGGAGGGATAGCAAGAGGTCTGTGCTGGGGTAATAAAGGGAACTCTCGGAGCCTTTTCTTAGAATCTGAGTAATCCTGGCCTTCCCAGTGGAAATGTTCCCTCATGGTATGTAAAGTTTCCCCAAAGGAGTAGTCTTCAGGGGGAGATGCTGAGGGAATACAGTCTTCAGCATCAGAGTCTTCATAAGGTGGAAAAGTGTAATCCTGTTCCTCAGAAGAATCTGAGGAGAGTGAAACCTGGTCAGAGGATGCATAATCCTCCCCTTGTCTTGGTCTTTTATCAGGAGGGGGATGGGAACCCCTGATAAGGGTAATCAAATCTTCAGCCATCTTAAGCATCTGTTTCTTAGGCATGGGGCCTTGAACTGTTGACTGATGTACACTTTTCTTAGGTTTTAAAGGAGTTTTAAGTTTAGCATAAGATTTAATGGTGAGTGTAGTTGGTCTGAAGACACCTTCTGCAACCGAAGGTGTTTCTACTGCACCAATGTCTACTTCTGCTCCGGTGTCAGAAGATGTCTGCGTCGGCCTAGTAGGCTCTGCTTGGGAATCTGCAGCTGTCTGGGGTTCCAGTTCTGCAGTCGTCAGGGGCTGCGTAGGCACCTCAATGAAAACCGGAGAACCGGCGACAGGCCCAGCTGAGGCCTCGGAGTCTGGCTTGTTCCTAGGCTGCCTGTCCTTATCCTTGCGTTTTTTATGTATGGTGGTCGTCGGCTGCTCCGACAGCATGATATAATTAAATTTCCTACCAAAGTAATGCCGTGCGAAGTCAAAACGGCATTTGATAGTTTGTTTATTAAACCTATCACAAAACCGACAACCTGTGACATCGTGGTCTGGGCCTAGGCAAGGAATACAATAGGAATGGAAGTCCTTATGAGGTATTTGCTTCCCACAAGAAATGCAATTGTTAACTTTTTCTGACATCGGACTGAGGCAAGAAAATGTTCCCCAACGGGGTACTTAGCTTTATTGAAGACTTTGGACTGAAATTCAAATCAAAAATCTCAGGTATCGGCCGACCAGCACTTGCTAACTGCTTCTGCTTTGGGCACCGCGCGGCAAGAAAGACTGAAGACGCCGGACCAAGACTTTGGAATTCGGGCCGACTGCGGTACCGCCTGACGGCAGGATAACCCAAGTGTGATGACTGCAGCAGGGTAACACGATGAACATCTGAGGGTAATGCTACTCAATGCTAGAAGTCTAAATCTCAAAATGCACTCACTCGAGGCGCTCCTTAAAATGGAAAACATAGATATCTGTGCAGTGACTGAGACCTGGTTCAAGGCTCCAGAGAGCACCCCTGCACTACCAGGCTATAACTCGTACGACACTTTTCGGCCATGTAACCTGGACCAAAACACCAAAGGCGGAGGTGTGTCCATATTCATTAAGCACAATGCATCCGAGGTTATACAAGTGCACCTAACTCTGGGCAAAACTGCAATCCAAATTTTAGCTTGCTACAGATCCCCCACCATGCCCCAGGGATTCCCACTCCTCTTTTCTTGATGTACTGGAAAATATTAGGGTTCAACCAAACACCCTAATAATGGGCAACTTCAACTACCCCACCATTAACTGGGAAAACTACTCTTGTACCAAATCCTTAGCTCAACGCTTTCTGGAATTCATAAACTCCAATGCCCTGGATCAACTTATCCACACCCCCACCAGGGGCAACAATATCCTAGATCTAGTCATTACCAACATGACTGATCGGTGTTCCACACCTGAAGTCAACTTCCCATTGGTCCGATCTGACCATAAGCTAATCACCCTTGATATCCACATCCTGCCCCCACCGCCCATTAAGGAAACCACACTAAAAAACATTCTCTAAAGCCAAGTTCATGCTTAAGACAGAAGTGGTGAACGTCATGACACCCATGCAGATGGACAATACATTTACAACTGCTGAATCCTACACAAATACACTCTATAAGCACTTACACAAGTGCATGGATCGTACTATCCCAAACAGAACCAAGACGCTATCCTCCAAAAAAAGGAAGCCAATCTGGTGGTCCCATGCCATAAACAAACTGTACAACAGAAGGAAGAAACTGTTGCAAACGAGAGTAAAATCCCATGAGTGGAGGAGCTCCCTGGTCAGCCTCAGTAAGAAGGTGAGATCCCTTATAAGGATCCTCCAAAGCTAGCTACGAAAACAAAATCGCCACTAATTCCAAGGACAACCATAAAGCATTCTATAGCTATGTCAAGAATCTCGATGGCAACACCCAGATCTGCTCTGAGTTACAGCACAAAGGCATGAAAATTACAGAACCAACTGATATTGCTAACATCCTGGCAGATCGGTTCAGTGCTAACTTTACCCCCCTCTCTCACCCCCTAAAGAGCCCATATTGATACAGGAAGAATGCAGGGTCCCTGTAATCACAACTACGTAGGTAAAAGCTGCAAGCCAAAAACACAGCATCCATGGGACCGGACAACATCCCAGACTGCGTTTTACATGATCTTCAGAATGAACTGGCTCCCCACTTAAGCACCATGTTCAATAATAGCCTCGCATCAGACTTTGTGCCCACTGAATGGAGCACAGCAACAGTTATCCCACTCCACAAAGGGGGAGCAACCACTGATCCCAGGAACTATCGGCCTATTAGCCTGACGAGCCTGGTATGCAAGACCATGGAACGTATCATCATGGAACTCATAAACAAAGACATTGGTAACCTCCAAACTCTGGATCCCACCCAGTTCGGGTTTGTGAAAGGCAGATCATGCCTGCTGAACCTGATCGACTTCTTTGAGACAGTCGCCACAGCCGTAGATGAGGGTAAGGTGGTTCACACAGCCTATCTGGACCTCGCCAAGGCTTTCAACACCATCCCCCATTCTGGGATTATAGCTAAACTCACTAAACTAGGTATAAATCCCTACGTCACAAGATGGGTTGCCAACTGGCTCACTGACAGAACCCACGCTGTGGAAGTTGCAGACTCCAAATCTGACCTCAAAGCAGTGACAAGTGGAGTACCACAGGGTTCTGTCCTGTGACCTCTCCTGTATGGTATCTATTTCTCTGAAGTACAGGCTAACACAGAAGGCCTCTGGCTAACGAAGTTCGCAGATGACTGCAAACTAGTAGCCATAGTCAAGTCCCCAAATGATGTGGACATCCTACAGAAGGACCTTGCTGAGACAGATGCCTGGTGTCAGAGCCATGGTCTCAAGCTCAATGCCAAAAAGTGCAGTGTCATCCCCTTTGGTAAAAACTCTGTACCCATGAACTACCACACATAGGCAGCAATCTACTTAACACCGAATGCGTGATAAGAGACCATGGGACCCAGGTGGACAGTAGTCTCTCCTTTGATAGTCACATCACCACAGTAGTCAGGAAGTCTTTCTATGTGGCACACCTCATCATAAAAGGGTTCTCATCCAGGAAAAAAAAAAGAGGTCACTGTTCCCCTCTACTCGACAGTCATTAGACCCATTATAGAGTACAACACCCCTTTTGGAATGTACCTCACAAGACATCTGCAGCAGCTGAAAAAGCCACAGAAGTACCTCACAAAGAGGATTACTGGCCTCAAACAAATGCCCTACACTGACCGCCTCAAAAAACTCCAGCTTTACTCCGTAGCATATCGCCTACTCCGAGGTGATCTCTGCCTAACATAAAGCTATGTCAAACCCAGAGCTGTTGGACATGCTATACTTAAAGAAATCCCAATCCCTCCGAGCTACACGCTCTAGGGACCTAAACCTTGTCATCACAATAAACAGGACATGCTGGAGGTATAGATTCCTGTCCCAGAGACTTCCCAAACTCTGGAACAGGCTACCCATCTATGTCAAGCAAAGTTCTTCATTAGTACTCTTCAAGAAAAATCTTGAGTGGATGGGAAATAGGAAATACACCCCAGGGATCACTTCTGTGTCTCTGCTTGACAGCAGCAGAGGAAAATAACTTTCTTGGGTGGCGTAAGCCAGGGAACTTTGTTGGCTAGGCTTACGTAGGCCCTTGGACCGATAGCCTAGTACCTACCTATGAACCTATGACTAGGGCTAGGCACTGTGTATATCCTTGAGGCAGTGGATAACCCAAAGGGTAATGCAGAGAACTTAAGTGTAATCCAGGCACAGAAAACCTTAAACATTTGAAATTTGAAGCCATAAGAATGGGATGACAAGCAGTCTTTAAACCTTCAGCTGAAAATGATGCCTGAAGCTCAGATAAGACTGTCAAGCAATAGTTGATGAAACAGGTAAGTTTTAAAAAGTAGTATTTTACACCAAGATGCAAAAAAGAAGCAAGGACACTTTAGACACTTACCTCAGCCCCAAAAGTAATTTAGTACAAATTTTAAGTAGAAAAACAAAGAAAAAAATTAGTTTTAACAACTTTTTCCCCACAAAAGTCTTAATCTCCTTTCGGCTTTTCCCGGTTAGGAGTCACCACAGCGGAACATTTGTCCACTCCTGATTGGCAGTGGAGTTTTACGGTGTCGAGTTGCCAGCCCGGCACCCAAACTTCCACAGAAGTACACACACACGCACACACTCACACCTAGGGCCAATTTACAGTGTCCAATCCACCTACTGCATGTCTTTGGGATGTGGGAATAAACCGGAGCACCCAGAGGAAACCCACACGACCACAGGGAGGACATGCAGACTTCGCACAGAAGGTACCACAGCCGAGAATTGAACCAGAGAACCTCTTGCTATGAGGCGGCAACGCTAACCGCTGCACCACTGCGGCCGCCCTTTTTCCCCACAAAAGTAAAAAGTCAAATTTCATAGTAAAAAGTGATTGAAAGTAGCATGATGCTCCTTTAAAATACTTTTTCTTAACTTAGTTTAATTAATATTACAGGAGAAGTTAACGTTCTGATAGTAAATATTAATGTGGAACTTTTTTCCTTGAAGGGATTTTATTTGCCCAATAATGGAGAACCGTTATGATGACCATCAATCCTCAGAGCCAGGAAGAGGAGTCCGCTTTGGCTGCAGGAAAGCTCTGAATACTTTGGTGCCCAGTTTATTTTCTTCAGTTCCGTTCAAGCTGCCTTCAGTTTGCTCAAGTGTAAGGTGCCCTTAAGTTCTGGAAGATGGTCAGTTGTGATATCCTATTGCAGGACATAACCCATACAGCTAAGGCTGCAGAAGTGATCAAATGAACATCAGCATGTAGAGGCCACAAATTCCATAGACAAATCATGTTAACTTCAAAAAAAATTTAGCTTTTAGGGTGAATATGAAACAGCTGTGTTGACTATTAATGAAGTTTTCTGAAATTAAACCTTACACTGAAACATGAATGCAGTAATTTCCTCCTAACATTCTTGTTGAATACATGATGAAACAAAACAGCCTAATACATGATGAAATAAAACAGTCCTGCAACTACAGAACCACGACTCTGAATGGGGGAATACATTCTAACTATAATACTTTGGCATATCACAGTATTCTTCCTACACCAAGATAAAGAGATCTTAAAGTTAATAAACACATAGGAAGGGTTCGGGAGCACAAGAAGACAAAGCCTCATCAGGAAAAACACCTGAAAATGTAATAGCAAGTTTTAGAATTCTCTGTTATTCTGAATGAACTGCATTTTTTTTCAAAGTGTTGGCACCTGTATTAACAGGTCTCAAACTTCTGATTAGTAAATATTTAGCCTTACAAATGCTTGGACTGAGCCACACAACTGCTGCAAAAAGAGGATGTTCTCTGCATTAAGAAGAAGAAATACCTGGCAGTAGCTACTGCCTAAACAACGCAAGATGTCAGCTCCAAAATAGTATAAATTACCTCAAAGAAAGAAGCAAGCTTCTAGTGGTACAAATCCTAAATTGTCACTTATTAACATTAATATCATATTCTTTACAATAAAAGAAAAAAAGGCAACTTAACCAGATGGGGTAGGAAACAATGCTAGCAGGTGTGGTTCCTGTCATTCGACAGTGTCTATCAGATAACAAATACAGTGAACTGAAGTGAGTAGTTTTCAAACCTCTGTGCAGCATCCTTGAAAACTAATGAGTAGACTGGAGCAGAAAACAATGTTAGCAGGTTCTGCATCTGCCACATGACGGTGTCTCCTCAAAGTCTTGCCAGGGACTCAATGTCCTGAGAAATAAAACAAACAAAACCAGTGGCTGGAAGCGAGTAATTTTCCGAACTCAACTGTGACACTCCTGTAACCTGCTACTTCATAAGAAAGCATTCAATAGCGTTCCAGCAGTACTGCTTGGTGAAAAACAAGATGGTGATTAAGAACTGTGGCTAAACTGAAGAAAACAAACAAAAGCTGGCTTCTGCAGTGAATACCGAATCTCATTTATCAAAATATTAAAATATCAAAAGACATGACAAAGAAAACAGTCAAATGATAAAAGCCTATTTGAAACACAAGCACTCATGACAAGGGAAGAGAGTGGGATACTCATATTTTTATGTGCAGGACCTGCTGGTCTGCTAGCTTGGTTGAAAAGCCTCAAGGATACACGCTCCAAAGTTGCAGCCAATAAAACAAAACACCTGAAAACTTCAGAAAAATATGAGCTAATAGTGCTAGACTTGCAGTAAAATAATAAATTTTAGGAAGTTCAAGGACTGAGCCAGCCAAATGCTGTAAACAGAATGTCTCTACATTAATAATCACCAGTATAAGAAATTGATTTTATTCACAGGAGCCCAGCAGTGAAAGGCAGGACTGACGAGTCTCAGCGACATCACTTTTAAATACAGGCACAAAGCAAAGGATAAATACTATTGCAATGTCATTTATTCTACCTTACAGGAGTATCAGCCATCTAACAGAAAGGCATTCTCAATGAAGGCACTACAAATTTACTGGTTAGGGGAAAAGTCAGATACACATGGCTGCCAAAATTAACTGGTGAAACAGAGGTATTCAAATAGTAAAGGACACATATGATCACAAAACAGCAGTATACCACTACAGCCACAGCTTCATATTTCAGTGCATCACATTTAATGACCTACAGATGTTTTGAATATATGTAGGCACAGCAGTGTAATTTAACAAACTTATCAGAGCACACATGAGGCAACAGGCAACCAAGTGTGAACTGCACAACCTAAAAGCTCTAAACAAGAACAAAGATGAACTACATATTGATACAGCTGTATATTTACACTGCATTAATGTGGTTCTCTGTCAGTATACTTCATGCTAAAACTATTTTGAGCTTGCATTCATACATTTTCTTAGCATCACTCTACTCTTATATTTCCCCTATAGTCTCTTGCACTGACTTACTGTGATCCTTCCTCCATCTCTTTTTTGTGTAAGTACTAACTTTATTGTCTCAAAATAATTTTACAGCTTAGTACAGTGTTTTTTCCCCATTTATGAGCCTGTGATCAAGATGGTATACACCCTAATCCTGGCCCCACCTATCACAATGAACACAAAGATAATTTATTTATTTATTTTTATTTTATTTTACATTTGTTGACTGGGATAGTCCGACTGGATACATGTCCATTTTCAGCAGAGGCCAGGGGAGAAAAGCTCCAAGATAATAATACACATTGAACATTTAGTAAATGCTAGTTTCAAGCAAATTACAGTCATAAGCAATACCAGCATTTAGCACATATAGTACTAACTTATTCACTTTAAAAAACATAGCATTATTTTCAAAGTTAAACATACATAAAATTACATTCATGTTTAAGACACACTGAGCAGGAGTTATACAATTGACCCTTCCTGAAATGGAGTGCTAGAAAAAAGAAGTAGATGAAGGTAAGGTACCTAAGAAATAGAGAGGTCACTAGTCGGGGTTAGTGCAAGGACATAACCAATGAGTTGTGAAGTATTTCTTGAGCTTGTTTTTGAATTGAGTTAGTGAGGGTTCTAGGGTCAAGTCAACTGGGAGTCTGTTCCATATTTTTCCAACAGAGTTGGCAAACAGAGAGTCCTCAGCTGAGTAGTTGGATTTGTATGTTTGAACTAGGAGTCTAGTGGATGATCGCAGTGGCCAGGTGCTGGTGTAGAGGCTGATAATATTTTTTAGTGCAGGTGTATTTTCTGGTTGGTAAAGGACTGTATGTGCCACTATTAGCTTGTTGAACTGCAGTAGGCTTGGCAGTTCAAGGCATCCTAGGCGATTTAGGTTGTGACAGTGGTGTGTCCGGTAGGCTGTGCCAGTATCAAATTTGGCAATGTGGTTATAGCAGGATGACAGTCTATTAAGATCTGTTTGGTTTAAGTTGCAGAATGGAGGTGAGACGAAGAGAAGAGTTGATAGCAGATGGGAATGGGTAATTGCAGTTCTAGCAAGTGGGGTAAGGAAAGGTTTGAGTCTGTAAAGAGAGCCAAGTTTTTTATTAATGGTTTTGATAGTTTGATTGATATGCGCTTCAAACTTCAGGTTGTTATCAACTATGACACCCAGTAGTTTAGTTTGGGCTTCTGGGGAGATGATAGTGCCATTGTTAGCAGTTATGTTGAAGGATGGCAGGGGGTCCTGCATGTGGGGGAGAAGAGGAGCAACTTAGTTTTGTTGGGGTTTAGGATTAAATGTTGATTGGAGAGACATTTTTCCACTGTATTGAAGGTATTTTGGGTTAATGTGAATAAAGTAGCTGGTGAGGTGTCAGAACAAGTCAAGATGGAGTCATCTGCATATTGAATGCAGGTAGCATGTGGGATGACTGAATGAAGATCGTTGATAAAGATGGAGAAAACAAGGGGTCCTAGTATCGAGCCCTGGGGGACACCTAATGTGATGGGTAGGCGAGATGACAACTTGTTCTGTCATAGGACTGCCTGTTGCCTGCCCTGCAGGTAGGATTGACACCACTGGAGTGCATGGCTGTTTAAGGAGAAGGCCTTCAAGGTATTTATAAGCATTTTGTGGTCAACCATGTCAAAAGCCTTGGATAGATCTAGAAAGAGTGCTGAGGATAGTTTGTTACTATTGCGGTTGTGGTCAATGACGTTAGAGAAAGAGAGGAGGGCAGTAGTAGTACTGTGGTGTGGCTTAAAGCCATGCTGAAAGTTGGACAACAGCTTGTTCTATGTGAGGTAGTGCATGAGCTGTATGTGTACACACTTCTCCATAATTTTAGCTAGAGGTGACAGAATAGCTATGAGTCTAAAGTTTGACAGTTCAGTGGAACTGTCTCCTTTATGGAGAGGTATGACATGGGAGATTTTCCATATAGTGGGTACAGTAGCTTCAGAGACAGCTCTGTTGATCAAGATTGAGATGGGGTATGCTATGGTCTCAGCAGCCTTTTGCAGATAGTCTGCTGGGAGGAGCTCGGCAGCCAGGGTGGTGGGTCTTAGTTTCTTAAGTAGGGCATGAATAAGTTGAGTAGGAACAGGTTGGAAAGTAAAGTATGTTTGGGTACTGGGTGTGGCTACATTAGAATTTAAGCCATTGGGAGAGAGTTGGCTGGCTACAGACTGGATAGTATCTGTGGAAAAGCTGTTGAAGTTATTAGCAAGGTCTACTCGGGATTTTTCTTGGGAAGCTGAGGGGGGGAGGAGTGGCCGTTTGGCCTGGGTGGAGTAGTTTGTTTATTCCTGCCCAGAACTTTTGAGGTTTGTTTTGGTGTTTTTGCAGTAGATGGTAGTAGTGGTTCTTTTTGTCTAAGGTTATGGATTTTTTGGTGTCTTTCCTTAGCTGTCAATCTTAGTTGATCAAGTGGGGCTGTTGTTTTTCGGTAGGTGTCCCATGTTTTGTTTCTGAGTGAAATTTTGGTTTTGGTATCTTTAGAAAGCCACAGTGCAATATTAACTTTGGTTCTAATAAAGCGGCTGGAAGCATGGGAGTTAAGAATAGCAAGGAATTTGGTGCTAAAAGTATTCTACTGCTTCATCTAGGGGGAGACTTTTTAGTACTGACCAGTTGCATGCCTTAAGTTCATTTTGAAACTTGGTGCGAATAAAATTCTTGTTGTTTCTTAATGTTCTACAGGTGGGTTGGTAGGAGCAGTCTACTATGAGCTTGATTACATAGGTGAGACAGTGGTCACTTAGGTCATCAGGCAAAGTGCCTGATTTATAAGATTGAAGATGGGTATTGATGAGTATCCAGTCTAGGGTACTTTCCTTGTTATTGGGTTTTCCTGTCCTTGTGGGGAGGTTATGATTTGAGTACATCCATTGAGGTTTATGTGGGTTGTGGGGTTTCACAAGAGTAAGTGTTCCAGTCAATGTTGAAATTCCCAAGAACAATTGTTTCTTGGGGGTAGTTATTGAATAACCAATATAAGAAATCTTCTAAGGTTTCTGTGTTCCTCCCTGGGGGAATGTAGACACAAATGATGTTTACATTTTTGTTTTTGTTAATTTGTAGTTTTGAGATATGAATTTCAGCATTACTGAACTGGGGTGGTTGTTGGGTGTCTATGCTGACAGATAGGGTAGACTTGTAAAGAATGGCTACCCCACCACCCTTTCTGGTGGTACGGTCTAGTTGAATCATACTATACCCTGGTGGCAGAATCTCATGGTCCTTGGTGGCAGGCTTTAGCCACGTTTTTCTTTAATTCTCTTCCACATACTTCTGTAACCCAGCAACAGCTGATTCCCAAACCTGGTGAACTAAGTGTTGCTGCAATAAATGTTAGAAGTGTAATAAATAAAACTGCTGAGCTACATGTCTGGATTACTCAACATAAGCCTGACACTTTCACTGTAACTGAAACTTGGCTTAAACCCAGCATAAACGACTCTTAAGTTATACCTCCTGGCTATATCATCATCTCTAATGATTGTATAAAGAAGAAATGTAGTGGTATTGCTTTAATATTTCCCAGTACCTACCACATTTCCCCTTACAGCAAACCAACACTACAATTCAGTTCAGCAGAGATTCTTATTGCTTTCCTCAAAACAAACAAATGTGTATTACTGTCCTTTATATCCGTCCTGGTGACAATGCAGCTATACCGGAAGATATCCTACACTGGATATCCATAACATTTCCACAAGAAAAAAAATATTAAGTGTTGTGAATGCCAACTGGTTGGACAAACTTGAATGTCAATTGGTTGGACATAAACTCCAAGTCCCCTACATCTAGTGTGAACTTATATGGTTTCACACAACTAATTAACAGCCTCACACATTATAGCAAGACATCCAATTCTATATTAGACTGGATCTTTATCAGACCCAATACTTCACCGCAGGTAGAATGTCAGACCCTCTTAGTGATCATCTCCCAGTCTACATGACTAGATGTCTCACACATCCAGGTAAACGGCATATTTATAAAACAACACAATCTTTCCAAGTTTAACCCAGAAATGTTCATTACTACACTACCATCTGTTAACTGGAACTTCCTAAAAAATCTTCCCCTTAGAAGACGTGGTGATTGAATTAAATACTTTTTTAAATATCCTAAATAGCCTTGAACCTTCAAGAAGGAAGAAACTGAAAACAAATAAAATGCAATTTGGCGATTCAAAAAGTGTAGAATGCAAATGCAAGGATAGAAATAAAGCATGGAAAGAATGGCAAAAATATAAAACGCCTCAATATCTTGAAAACTTCAGAATACTTCTCAATCATACTAAAAAGCAAATAAATTAAGACAAAAATGTACTACAATAACTTTCAGAATAATACTAAATGCAATCCTAAAGAAGATTGGACATCCATTAAAGAAATCTTACATCCTGGCCAAAAATTCAATCCATACCCCACTCCCAATAACTCACCAGTCAAAACTGCAATACAGTTCAACTCATGTTTTATAGACCATATTTATCTTTAACCAAGTGATTCATCAACATCTGATCCCAACCCTTCCCAACAGTCACATAGCACCACATCCACTTTCACCTACAAACATGTGCCTACATCCTATATAAAACAACTCAAATTTAAACCATACTCTTCTTCAGCTGATGACCTTCCAAGTGAGTACCTAAAAACAGCAGCCAACAGCATTGCCTATCCTGCTCTCAAGCCTTATAAATATATCAGTCCAAGAGTCACACTTTCCCCTCTTTTCTGGAAAAAGTCGCACATTATCCCTCTGCACAAAGGAGGATAGTCAACAGACATTAATGACTTCAGACCTATAGCAATCGTATCTCCCCTCACCAAAATACTTGAAAACGTATTCAAAAACAATTGCTAGACTATTTGACAAGAACTCTTAACCCCTTATATAACACAGCTTCTGTCCTTCCCATAGCATTAGCACTGCCCTTCTAACCTATATAGATACTATTAATAAAGCTAGAGATAACGGCAAAATAGTATCGTCCTTACTTCTAGACTTCTCTAAAGCCTTTGACACAGTTTATTGCAGCAAACTTTTACTTCAAATGTCCTCACTAGGTCTCTCTAAGCCCACCTTTATGTGGTTCAAAAGCCACTTGTCCAGTCAGTAAAATGGCACTCCATGCTCTCTCCTTACCTCCCAGTCACCACCAGTGTACCACAAGGCTCTATCCTTGGTCCCCTCCTCTAACAATTTCACCAATGCCCTCTATACTTCCACACAACAGGACACCCTAATACAATACCCAGATGATTCCCCTTCTCATTTGCACAAATGACAACATGGTAAACCCCCCACAAAAATACTCAGGAAAGCTTTAACAACCACTGAGACATGGCTTCATAACTCATGCTCAACCCAAAAAAGATCAAACTACTACTTTTCCCCCCAAATCCCTCTCTCTCTTGATAATACAACCATTGAAGTCACTTCTCATAGCAAACTATTAGGGGTGACAGTGGATGCTAATCTTACATTCAACCTGCATATACAAGATTGTATAAGAAAAAAATCATCAAAAACTAAGGAAGTTAACATTGGGGAGTCCACTTCTACAAAGAGGCTAGTCACAAGTGAAGTCCCTCAGGGATCACTCCTTTGACCGCTCCTTTTTGGCATTTACTTCTCAGAAGTCAAGGCCAATGTTAGTGGTCTCTGGTGACTAAATTTGAGGATGACTGCAAATTAGGAGCTGTCACTGAATCTCACACTGACATGAATGTTCTCCAGGAGGGACTGACACAGGCAAACAACTGGTATCACAGCCATGGACTAAAACTAAATGCCAAAAAATGCATAACAGTATCCTTTGGGAAGTCATCCATCCCTGATAACTACCATATTGACAACACACCACTTAGAGGTGACCTAGTAGTCAGGGACTTAGGGATACACATAGATAGTAATCTAGCCTTTGACCATCATGTGTCTACAGTGGTGAGGAACTCATTCTACATTGCGTAACTTGTAAACAAAGGTATTGCATCTAAATCCAAGGAAGTCATTATTCCACTGTATTCGGCATTCATCAAACTATCATCGAGTACAATGCCCACTTTGGTATGCACCTAACCAGGCATATCCAACAATTGGAAAGTAAACAGACGTTTCTCACTAAAAAATACAAGGTGTATGTAAAATGTCCTATGCAGACTGCCTCAAGGCCCTATCCCTGTATTCTGTCTCCTACAGGCTTTAGAGGGAAGATCTATGCTTGGCAAACTGGGCACTGTCAGACCCCACTATGATGGGCCTCCTGCAAGACTTAACCTTGCCTGTGATACAAATAGTCCTGCTGGAGTGATAGGTATGTATCCCACAGACTACCACGTCTATGAAACAGGCTCCCCATCCATGTGAAGCAGAGTTCTTCCCTAACCCAATTCAAGTGCATCTTGGACAATTGGATGGGAAACCAGAAATTCATCCCTGATTTGACACCCATGTCTCTAATGGACACAGGTAACCTGTAAATGGTTCATCTCCCAGGCACATGATTACACTTAAGGGTATCAGAACTTGTCAGAGATTTGGGATGCATGGTTAGCCTTAAAAAGGCCCTTGTGGTCGTTAGCGTAGTAAACACCTATGAACCTATAAGGATGCTTTACAGAGCCAAAAACATTCTCACTGCCGCAACTAAAACTACACTTACTACTTATCTCCTCCCCACTCTTCTTTATGGCACTTCCATCCTTACGAACCTCCAGGTTTCACAAAAATTAAAGCCTGAACAATGCTACAACAAAGTTCTTAAATTTGCAGCACATACCCCTTTTAGAAGCCACCATTGCATAGTACCAAAAAGCCAAAATTGGCTAAAACTGCCAAATCAACTAACACATAGAGCTTCTTACCACCTATAAAATTGCCTAGCATCCATCTGGCTTCCAGCACTAAAAAACATTCTACACAATTATGTTCCTGGTTGCAATCCAGTGATCAAAAACTCCTGTCTACAAAGCTAGCGAATCTACCGGACATTGTCTGTACTCATATATGGCTGTTAAGGTCTGGAACTCCTTACCTCTATCCATCAGGTCTACACCCTCCTTCCCACCTTTTAAAACCACTCTGAAAGGCTTCCTTGCTAAAATCTGGCTCTGTTACTGCTCAAAACCAGGATAAACTATATCCCTAAATATGAACAAGTACCTTTAGCCTGTTTTTCCCTCACTTCATATTGCAATTCCTATTTGTATTAGACAAACTTATCTTTAATTTCTCTACAAACTGTCTAAAATTTTTCTTAATATTAAATTGTCATATACCGTCTATTGATTCTTTATTTATTTATTTACATTTGTTGACCAGGAGAGTCCGACCGGACACAGGTCCATTTTCAGCCGAGGCCCGGGGAGAAAAGCTCCACATTATTATTTGCATTATACAGTTAAAAAAACATAGCATTAAATATAGACATTAGTCCAGTTAAGGACGCAAGACAAGAAGAAAACAGATGTAAAACAGCTGTAGAGCATAATACAATTTTAAAATATGGTGACATATACTAAACATGGTTAAAATGTAGTTGAGATTCATCAGTGAACAACTGATACAAACTGTTTTTGAGTTACATAGCCATTAGCAGTTGTTGCTACAAGAAGGATTTAAGTGGGTGCAAGAAGTTACAGAGGTAATTGAGGATGGGAGGGAGTTCCAGAGTTTGGCTATAGTGCAGGAGAATAATGCTTCTCCAGCAGAGTTAATGGCTCTTGTGACCTGTAGGAGGTTTTTGTGGCTGGATCTTAGTGGTCTCGTGGTTATGTAGGGTTGGAGTAGATTCTGGAGGGATGGGACTTTTAGTGGTTGGTTTATTAGTTTGTGGGCGAGTGTGAGTTGGTACCACTGAAGGAGGTGGGGGAGCTCTAGCCAGCTCAGTTCTGCTAGTGAGAGACAGTGGTGAGTACGCTAGGAGACTCCTGTGGCGAATTTGGCGATTTTGTTGTAGCAGGTTTCGAGCTTATTTAGATCACATTGTCTAAGGTTAGTAAATATTGGAGAGGCATAGAGTAGGGTAGAGATAAGATGAGAATTTGCTACCGAAATTTTAGCTGCTTTGGTAAGTAGTTGCTGATTTCTATATAATGCTCCTAGTTTATTGTGCACTTTTTTAATGGTCATGGAAATGTGAATGTCAGAGTTCAGTTTATTGTCTATTTCGACTCCTAGTAATTTGGTGTGTTCTGTAGGTTGGATGGTGGTGGTGTCTTTTGCTGTGATGTTAAAGTGAGAGCTGTCTAGGGTAAGTTTGGTGGGTTGGAAGATTAGTAATTTTGTTTTCAACCAATGTTTTTATGTTTAATGTGTTATAATTATTTAAATTGTAGATGTTTTTGTTTTAGTTTTGAAGATTGTACAATTATTGCTCTTAAAATGCTTTGTTAAAGAAAGAAAGACATAAGTGCATGCTCCAAAACACTAGCATAAAAGTAGCAATTACAGCCTTTGTACTAAAGCAAAAAAAAAAAAAAAAAAAACCTACCCATTAAAAATACCAGGCAAGATTCAATACATATGATAAAATGCCTAAATGTAACAAAACACAGAATATTTTAATACTAGGACGGCTTGTATGGCGGAAAGAAAATGTCAGGAGCAGCAAGAAAAATATTAATTTTAAAACTAACCAAAAAAAGCATACAGTGCACAAGGTGCTCGTACAACACAAAAAACAAACACAGCTGTTTTTATTATTACTGTAAGCATTGGACTTACCTGGTCTTGTTCAACTGCTATTTCATTTGCAATAAGCAGAAAGGCACTTTTTGTCTCTGTCATTATCTCAAGAGCTCGAGAGAGAGTTTTCAGTTTTACAGCATTACTATTCTGTCCTAAAAATGTTTAAGAAAAAAAATGAAGCAGTGAGTTGATGCATTTAATGCAGAAAGTTAATCAGGTGTCTGTCAGTCTCTTCATGCAGATACACAAATGAGTGATTATGTAGTATTAACCTTTTAACAAAAACTAAGTAAGTATTAATAAAAGGCACCTTTGGAACAGAAAGTAAGCTGAACAAAGTACTTACCACGACAATACAGCTTCACATAGAGGTCACTGTATGTCTTTTTCCACAGCTGTCCATTACTCTCTATGAAGTCCAACTGCTGTTCTCATATCCTTAGTGGCAGGCAGGTCTGCATGTGAGGTACCCTTATAAAGGCAGTGTTTTATAGGAGGTTATGTCTGTTCTTCAAGCCCACAGATGACCTCACAGCCAGTAGTCCTACAGCAAAAAATATTCTAACCCCAGTCTAACAAACAAATAACTTTCTAAGAAAATATTTGTTAAATAAGTTCAACTATTATCTACATACTAGTCTCATAGTCTTAAAGAGGGTGGAGGAAAGAAACTTAATTGCTGCAGCGACCTCTCCTTAAAGACCTACTGATGTGTTAAGTACATTATAGAGTGGTAGTATCTTCTTCAAGATGGGTAATTTTAACAGTAAATCTTAACAACAGGCAGACTGCTAAGCAACACCAGTTACTTTGTAAGGGGAATAACAAGACCTCTGAAGGTCAGATATGTCAGGATCTGTCCTACATCTAGACTGTATTTCCATCTCGTTCTGGTTGGCAAAGATGTGGACAGTAGACCATGTGGCAGGTACTAAAATATCGTATGTTGAAATCTGCGAAATAAATTACAAAAGTTGTTGTTGCTCTTTCAGAATGCGCTGAAAACTCAGTAAAAGTTAACATTTCTTGTCATACCAAAAGGCCATATTCAGAGGAACAAATATTTAAGTAGGTGGGTCTTTTATTCCATCTGCTACAAGAAATGAGAAGTTGATCTGTTTTCCTGAAAATATTTATTTTTTGGAGCTGTATGTTAACTGTCTATGGGCAGCTAATTTATATAAAAGAGGTTCTCCTCCAATCTGATAGTTTGGTTAAAACGGGCAGTTGTCTGGACGGACTCAAGGTCAATGCTGGAACAACTGTATAAAAAACAGAGAATAAGCTAATTTGTAAAGACAGTTTCATTATGGAAAACAGTGTATGACCTGTTACCCTACAATAATACTTCTTGAAATTGCTATAAATAAAAAGTGTTTTCCAAGGAAGATAGCCAGTGTCCGCTATGTCTACCAGTTAAAACTGAAGCAATGTTAAATATCAAGTCTCATGGAGAAAAAGACTTCTTACAGCTGTGAGTAGATGGAAAAGCTTTAGCAGATCTTTACTCAAAGGGTACATTGCAAACTGAAGAACGCTTAGGACAAAAGTAGAAACTGCACAAACATGCACCTAGATGGAGCATGCTAAATTCAAACTGACTAGAAGCCCTGAGATAGAACATATGCAATGGCCTAGGACTTCAAAGGTAGGCACAAAAGGCAAATATGCTTCAGTTTACAAATAAATGAAATTTTGTACTTACCATAATGATAGATCTGTACTGTCTGCTTACGTACTTCCTCAATGGAAGAGTCTTTGGATCCAACCTCCCAAAGCTCAGGCTCCTCCCCTTACCCATAACTAATTGCAGACCCTGACAATCTCAGACTGAGTTTGCCCCAAAACCAATACAGGACAAAGAACCTCATCCTCATAAAAATAGAATGTATAACAACATGCTTAACTCATATGTTGGTCTGAAGCACAAAGCACACAAAGATACACCTAGGAAAGGGCCAGTAAGGTATTACCAGAAGAAGCAGTAATGAGTTCAGCACTATGGAAGGGGAAAAGGAAAGCAGGTAGCTGAAGAAGGATGAAAGCAGACAACAGAGACAGTACAGTTGTGTATATTTACCATAAATGTAGATGTTCGAGTGTATTCACTGTTGCAGTCATCACCTGTGGGTTATCCCTGCTGTTGTAGCACTCGGCCAGCCCAAATACCAGAGTAAATTTTTTTTTTTGCGTCTGCTGCAGTCGCCTGTAGTCTGACGTCAGGTAATCAGTGCTATAAAGCAAGCAATCAACATCATTACAGCACTTTTTCTTGTCCTAACCCATCAGAAGCACAAGGAAATAAGGGAAAGTGGTCCGGATGGCAAAAAGCCACCATGGGAAGCTTCTCTCTCCTAGGGGAAGATGCTATATGGGGGATGGAGGGAGGGAAACCAGGACTGCAACAGTGAATACACTCAAACATCTACAATTATGGTAAGTGTACACAACTGTACTATGTTCATGTTTCACTGTTGCAGTCATCACCTGTGGGAGGATTCCCAAAGCTGAGAGGGGTGGAGGATAGGTTAGAGTCCTAGGCATGGGTCAGCAGGTCCTGCAGAACTGCAGAGGCAAACCCCGCCCTAGACTTAGAAAAAAGAGGTAGGTTGTAATGGTTTGTAAAGGTATGGAGAGAGGTCCAGGTGGCAGCTTCCAAGATGCCCCTGGTGGGGAATCCTCTGAGGAAGGCTGTGGAAGTGGAAGCTGCCCTAGTGGAATGGGTACGTCTAGACTTGGGGGGGGGGGGGGTCCATGTAGTCTGTAGCAGAAATGGATACAGTGTGATATCCATTTGGAAATGGTTTGTTTGGAAATTGGCTTCCCCCCTGCCTCAGGGACAAAGATGACAAGTAGTTGGTCTGTTTTTCTGAATGGTTTAGTATGGTCCAGACAGTAGCTGAGTTGTCTGTGCATGTCTAGCGAGTGTAGAATTCTTTCTCCCTTGTTTTGAGGGTTGGGAGAGAAGGTGGGTAGGTGTATGGCCTGGTTGACGGTCACATCAGATACCACCTTGGGCATAAAAGAGGGGTTAGTCCTCAGCGAGACCCTGCCTGCATGGAAAATGATGAAGGGCTCAACAGCCATGAGAGCCCAAAGTTCTAATACCCTTCTGGCTGAGGTGATAGCTAGTAGGAAGGCAGTTTTCCAGGAGAGGTATTTTAATTTTGCAGAAGCAGCAGCTTCGAAAGGAGGTAAGGTTAGTTTTCTGGAATATAATTCAGGTCCCAGGGTGGCGTTGGAGGACTTTTGGGAGGTCTGATATAAGAAGCCCCCCGGAGGAATTGCTTAATCAAAGGATGAGAGAAGAGGGCTGGGTCAGAATTGGAATGGGCAGAAATTGCTGAGGCATGGATTTAAATAGAGGAGAAAGAGTCCACTAAGGGGCAACTCAGCTAGGTAATCCAAAATAAGAGGGATGGAAGGCTGCGAGGTACTGATCCCTTTGGACTGGTTCCAGGAGCAGAATCTTTTCCATTTCTCTGCATATAATTTTCTGGTGCTGGGCCTTCTGGCCTCTGTGATGATGTCTAGGACCTGTTTGCTTAACAGGGACTCCTTGTTAGCTTTTAAGGTATAAGCCATGCTGAAAGATTGAGAGTCTGCAAGTCTGGGTGCAGTATCTTCCCCCTCACTTGGGTCAAGAGATCTGAGATCAGGAGAAGCTACTTGGGGGGGATGTAAGGTCAAGCTGCGCAGTAAGGGGTAACAATGCTGTCTGGGCCACTCTGGAGCAATGAGGATGGCCTTTGGTCTCTCCTCCCTTACTTTGATCAGTACCTTAGGAATAAGGGGCAGGGGAGGGAACGCGTACACAAAGAGGGAGTGTTCCAGGGGAAGGTGAAAGCATCCACCTTCCATGCTATGAGGGGAGACTCCCTGGTACAGAACTTTTGCAGCTGGTGGTTGAGATGCGAGGCAAAGAGATCCCCTTCCGGAGTCTCCCACTCCTGAGTGATATGCTGAAAGATTTCCCTGTGGAGCTGCCATTCGTAGGGGTCCAGTAAGTTTCTGATTAGGTGGTCTGCCAGGGTGCTTTTCACCCCTGGTAGGTATTGGGCAATTAGGTGTAGACACGTCGAGGTGGCTGTAAGCCAGAGGCTCATGTCTAACCTGCACAGGGGGTATGATTGGGTCCTCCCCTGTTTGCTGATGTACCACATTACTGTGGTGTTGTCTGTTTTTATAAGGAGAACCCCCTGGGGTTTGAAGGATGTCAAAGCCTTTTGTACTGCCATCATTTCTTTCTGACTGATGTGCAAGTGAAGTTGCTGGGCATCCCACAGACCTTGGCTGCACCTGCCTCCTAAGTGAGTGCCCCAAGCAATGTCTGAGGCATCAGTGGTGATGGTCTGGCCGGAAGGGCGGAGGATGAAGGAAAGACCCTTGTTCCTGGCACAGGCCTCTTCCCACCAGAGAAACTTGGCCCTTATACATGGGATCAAAGAGGTCTCTAGGGACTGAGAGTGCTGGCACCAAATGTTCTTTAAATACCACTGAAGTTTTCTCATGTGACACCTGGCCAGGGGAATGAGAAGGATGCAAGATGCCATGTATCTCAGGGCTTGCAGAAACTTCCTCAAAGTGAGGTGACTTATGGAAGCCAGCTGGGTTATGTAGAGAGGCAGTAAGCTCTGCTTTTCTGGGGATAGGAAGGCCATTTGGGATGCTGTGTCTAGCACAGCTTCCAAGAAAATGATCCTCCTGGTGGGGTTTTGTTTTGATTTCTTTTCATTCATGGTGAACCCTACGGAAGTTTGGAGTGATTTGACAGAGAGAAGGTCCTGGAGCAGTTTTTATTTGCACTCTGCCTGAATGAGGCAGTTGTCCAGGTAACGGTAAATCTGTATACTTTTCTGTCTGCAGAATGCTATGGCCGGGGCCAAGCATTTGGTGACTACTCTGGGAGCAGTAGATAAGCTAAAGGGCAGTGCAGAGAACTGAAAGTGTTGTGAGCTTGCTCTGAAGCACAGGAATTTTCTGCACGATACCCTGATGGGGATGTGGAGGGTAGGCATCTTTTAGGTCTAGGGTTACTAGCCAGGCATTTTTTGTTAGGATAGGCAGCAGCTGTTGCAAAGTTAGCATTTTGAATCTGGGGACCAACAAAGAAGTGTTCAGAATGGCTAGATCTAGGATGGGGTGCCAAGTGCCCTCTTTTCTGGGAAAAAGGAATAGTCTGGAATAAAAGCATTTGCCTGTTTGGTCTGAGGGGACAGGTTATATTGCCTCCTGGGATATATGGACCTGTTTCAGTGCCTCTGCCCACTGATCTGGAGGTAAGTCTGGGTACCCTCTTAGAATTGGGAATTCGCTGAAAGAGAATTTGTATCCCTGAGAAATTATCTTTTAAGACCCATTGGTCCTTTGTTACAGAAAGCCAATTGTCTTTGAAGAGGGAGAGCCTTCCTCCTAGTTTTTGATGAGAGAAGGGAGGGCAGAAGGGGGAGGGGGAGTCATTGTGAGTGTTTGCCATAGAAGGTTGGCTCAAAACTCCCTGCCTTAGAGATGGAAGTGGTCCACTGTTTGCTTCTCTGCTGGCGCTGGGATAAGGGCCTGGATGGTCTGTCCCTGTGGGGCTTACCTTGGCCCTGTCTGCTAGGTGTACAGAAGGACCAGTGCTTAGAGGGAAAGTTCCTGCCGAATCTGGGAGGTTGAACTTGAAAGAAATATTTTACTGTTTACACAGATTTTACTTTGTCTTCCATCTTTTTAAGCACCTCTTCTGCTTTTTCCCCAAACAAGCGCTCCTTATCTAGGGGTGCATCAATAAGTTTAGACTTGACATGATCAGGGAGAGGTTGTTCCTTCAGCCATGCATGTCTCCTAACAGATCCTGTTACTGCTACCCTGCTAGAGGCCTCTACGGTGTCATATCCACATTGTAATGAGTGTTTGGCCACTTGACAAGCAGAGTGCAGTAAATCTGCTAACTCTTTTGTAGTGGCACAGTCAGGAAAGGTAACAATCTTCTGTTTTAATTGTTCCAAAGTGTGTTGTTGATATTTTAACATATGGAACTGACAATTGAGTGCTCTGATAGCTAAGGTTGCAGAGGTGCATACTTTTTTACCCCATCTGTCCAGAGCTCTGGAGTCCTTGTCAGAAGGAAGAGGATTCTTGGCAGAACTAGTCTTAGCTCCTTTAGGTCCATGCATAATGATCTCAGGGTATGCAGCTCAGTACAGGTATTTGTGAGAATCCAGTACTCTGTAGTACCTTGTCAGGTTTACTGGGAGCCGGAGTGAGGGTACCAGGGGCTAAGCTGGATTCATGGAAAAAATCATCCACCACTTCTAAAATGGGGGGGGGGGTGGCCAGGGGCCTGTGCTGGGACAGGTCCAGAAACACTCCACGTCTTTTCTTAGACTATGGGAAGTCCTGAGATTCCTATTGGAAATGTTCCCTGAGGAAGTGAAGGGTTTCCTCAAAGGAAAGGTCCTCGGGGGGGCAGAAGGGATGGATTCCTCTGCATCTCAATCCTCATAAGTAGTTAAGGGATGCTGTTCCTCTTCAAAAACTGAATAGTCAGATTCCTCAGAATCCTGTTTTGTCATAATTTCTGGGGAAGGGTGCCTTTTCCTTTTAGAAGTAGTGGCCCGACTACCCCGGATACTGGAGATGAGATCCTCCGCCATTTTAAGAATTTGTGCTTGGGGTGGTGAAGCAGTAGCAAGATGGTGGCTAGAAGCATATTTCCTAGGAGTGACCTGGCTTCTAGGCCTGAGAGAATCCGTCGGTCTGAGAGAAATGGAAATTGGATGCAAAGACGTCGGTTTTTGCCTAGATTCAGTAGTGCGAAAGGCCTCCTCGGAAGCCGGTGCCTGCATAGCAGCTCCGGAACCAACCGAGGCAGAGATAGCCAAAGGCTCAGAAGACTAAGAAGATTTCTGCGGCATACTGGACTTCGAAAGGGTCTCGGCACAGGCCTGTGTAGATATTGAATTGGGCACCAAGGGCCGCCAAAGCAACTCACTGAATTCCGGAGAAACGACGACCTGCTTAGCGGTAGCATCATCGGAAGGCTTAGCCTTGTGTGGTCTGTCTCTATATTTATCTCTGTTTTCTTCAGAATGCCCACAGATTGTTGGCTGATGGATGCCATATCGGAATGTGAAGACAGAACGCGAAAATAACTGTCGACAAAAAGAGTTCTACGGCAAATGGTTCTTGCATTAAAGAGGGCACAGAACCAGCAATGGGGGACCTTGTGGTCTGGGCCTAAACAAGTGACACAGTAAGAATGGTAGTCTTGGTGTGGGATCTGTTTTTCACAGGCGAGACGATTGTTAACTTTTTTGGACATCGGTTAGTGCAAGAAATAAGGATCCCCAACTGGGTACTTAGTTTAGACGTTTTCAGATGAAATTCAACTTTTGGTAGTGACCAACCGACACTTGTGCAAACTGCTTCTGCTATGGGCTCCACAGCAAGAATGACTGATGTAATGACATTGGCTGCCTTGCTTTATAGCAATGACGACTTGATGTCAGACTACAGTCGATGGCAGCAGATGCAAAAAAACATGGACTCTGGTATTCAGGCCGGCCAAGGGCTACCACAGCAGGGATAACCCACAAGTGACGACTGCAACAGTGAAACATGAAGAACATGTATTATTATGGTAAGTACATAATGATCATATCTAATGCTGTTCCATCCATCCTTTCCTCAATGGATGGGAAAGAGCCCCCAAGCTAATAAAACCTTTGGGTGGTCCCATAGAAGGATATTACAGAGGGTGGCTAAATCAATAGCTCCTCTGTCTCTAGAAAATAAATCCAGTTTATAAGGGGAAAGAAGCCAAAAAAGGATTCAGATTTCTCTGAGAAGCCCAAATATAAAACAACTTCTACTTACTTTTGCAAAATCTTTTGGGTAGATGGTCTCCGGGATGAGTTAAGAATGTGGATTACTTGGGAAGAAAGTCTGGACTGACTAGCCATCACTGGAAGTGGAGAAAGAGGAGTTGGATGGAAGGTGTGCAGGAGACAAGGAGTCCAAATGTGGGTCAGAGCAGCCCTCGGTGACTCATTCCTGGGGGATAAGGGTAAAGTACCTGCTGAACTTGGTATTGTGAAGAGATGCAAAAGGACACTAGCATGGTCAATCCCCAAAGACAGATAATCAGCTCTGCCACCTTCAGATTGAGGGACCACACATTAGGCAAGATGATAGACCTGCTCAGGCTGTCTGCCAGAACACTGGATTTCCCTGGAATGTGTGTTGCTATCAGAAAGTGGTTGGAGGATATCACCCTTTGCCAAATCCTCACCTCTTCATGACATAACAGGTAGGACATCACTTCTTGAGAGAGAGTCCTGAAAAGCCTGCAATGCTAGGAGAAGTGCATTCATCTCTAGAATACTGATACACAGATTGCCATCCAAGGGGGATCATGTGCTTTGGACTATCCTTCCCATGTAGTGCCCCCTCATCCCAGTTGGGAGGCATCAGTGGTCACCGTGACCTGGGGTGAAGGGAGTACAAAATACCCTGCAAGAGGAACTAAGATAACAGATGCATCCATTAAACCTAACAGTCAAAGAATCAGTCTTGCAGTTGGCTTTTGGCAAGAGAGAACCTGTAATGTATGGTTGTGGAGGGTTGGCAGTCTGTTATTTCAGAGTTTTACTATCTGACAAGTTGTGTCCTAGTGTGTACCTATGAATTCTATTGTTTGGGAGAAACTTGGTGTTCTCCAAGTTCACTGTTATGGTCGATGATGAGCAAAGATGGAGCAAGGAGTTTCTGGCATGGATTAGTAATTCCCTGGTAGGTGCAGAAATTAGCTACTCAACTAGATAGGGGAGCACTCAGAACCACTGCAGTCTCAGATACGCTGCAACCAATGCCACGCAGTTGGTGTGGTGAGACCAAAGGGCAGAGCTCTGAAATGGAAGTCGCTGGCTATCAGCTGGAAGCGGAGAATCCTCCTGGACTGCCTGTCAACCTAGATGTGGTTGCATGCATTGCTGAAGTTCTATAGGGTACATCCAGTCATTCACTCTCAACAATGAAAGAATGGACTGAACTGTGACCATCCAGAACTTTGTTTGCTTGACATAGGGACTTGAAATGACTGAGGTCCAAAACTGGCCTTGGCAGCAAAAAGAATCTTGAGTAAGTTCTTGATCTGTGCTGATATGGTGTGAACTCTTGGATGACTTGCTTGTTCATCAGCTTTTCTATTTTTTTTTTTAATTTGATTTACAATTTGTGACTGCGGTGGTGGTGGTGCGGTAGCGTTGTCGCCTCACAGTTAGACGTTGCCCGTTCGATTCTCAGTTAGAGCGTCTTCTATGTGTCGACATGAGTGAATGGGCATTCCTTCGTTGAAGGTTGTGCGTTAGGCCAGGCAAGCCAGCACGTTAAAATCTACTGCCAGTCATTAGCGGACCGGAGTTCCGCTGTGGCGACCCCTAACCGGGAAAAGCCGAAAGACACAAACAATTTGATTTACAATTTGTAAAACAATCACAACAATATTTACAGTCAGAGATTTGTGAACATAAAAATGAAAAAAAATCAACTAAACCTCACACACAAAAGAAAAAACAACTATTTACAGGAGTGTCCACTAACCATCAAGTCATAATATATTACATTAAATCTAAAGTACAGTTATTTTTGCTCGGCAAGCAGATCTCTAACAAAAAATTTATTTTGTTCATGCATTGTAGCAAGAGGTAGTCCTGGTTGTTTTTGACTTAATTTATTTTTATTTATTTATTTTTATTTTACATTTGTTAACTGGGATAGTCCGACTGGATACATGTCCATTTACAGCGGAGGCCTGGGGAGAAAAGCTCCAAGCAAGACAATATGAGACATTTACAGAAGTAACAAAAACATAAACATTTAAAGCAAGGTGAGGTTAGTCATTACATGATATGTAAATTAATAGCTTAAATTTAGTTAGTTTACTTAATAATTATACATGATGACAGCAAATTATTATAATAAGGAATACTCAGATAACCAGGATCTAGGAGTAGTATATTCAGAGAGATAGCTAGCCAGGGTTAAAGCAATGGCAGGTAATATCAGACCCCAGGTAGCCTTTTAGTTTAGTTTTAAATTGGTTTAAAGAGGGGAGTGAGGTAATATCAGGAGGGAGTTTGTTCCAAGTTTTCCCTGCGGAGTTGGTAAGGAGAGAGTCACCAGCTGCGTTATTAGTTTTACTTGTTTGTATAAGGAGACGACTGGATGACCTCAGTGGTCGAGGGTTATTGCAAGGGGAGATCAATTTTTTGAGTGAGGGAGGGTATTCAGGGTTATATAAAATTTTGTGGGTCAGTACTAGTAGGTTATAAGAAATTAGTTTCGTAGCTCAAGCCAGTTAAGCTGGGTTAAGTTGGTACAGTGGTGGGTTCTATATGGTAACCCAGTAACAAACCTAGCGATGTGATTATAACAGATAGTGAGCTTGTTCATGATCGTTTTATTAATATTATGTAGTAAGGGGGATGAGTACAGTAGGGTAGAGAGGAGATGGGTTTGGGCAATGGCAGATTTAGCTTGGGGGGTCAAGAAGCTTTTTATTCTATATAGCGAACCTAGTTTCTTATTGATTGACTTAATCATTAGGTTTACATGAGTATCAAATTTTAGGTTGTTATCTATATTTACCCCTAATAATTTTGTCGAGGGATCCGGAGAGATTATTGTCCCGTCCTTTGCTTGGATTGTAAAGTTGAGGGGGCTTGACCTTTGTGTCGGTGAAAACAGTAACATTTTTGTTTTTTTTGGATTAAGTATCAGACGACGACTAGAGAGCCAGTTTTCTACTTTGCTGAAAGTAGTTTGGGTTAAAGATTGTAACTCTATAGGGGATGTTCCAGAGCAAATCAGCGTGGAATCATCTGCATATTGAATGCAACTAGCATTTGATACAACTGTGTGCAGGTCATTGATGAAGATTGAGAATAATAGTGGTCCTAGGATGGATCCTTGTGGGACTCCCAGAGTACTGGGTTGAAAGTTAGAAAGTTTGGTCTGCCATAAAACTGCTTGTTTTCTACCATTTAAGTAGGATCTAAACCATTGAATAGCAGTAGTGTCCAGACCAAATGAATGCAATGTATCAATTAGTAATTTATGGTCCACCATATCAAAGGCTTTGGACAGATCCAAGAATAATGCTGAGGAGATATTATTGTTATTACGATAGGTATTTATGGTATTGGAGAAGACAAGAAGGGCTGAGGTAGTGCTATGGAGGGGTCGGAAACCATGCTGAGTGTCAGCTAATAGGTGATTGTCAAGTAAGTGTTGCATAAGCTGTTTCTGCACGCATTTTTCCATTATTTTTGCTAGGGGGGACAGTATGGATATGGGCCTGTAGTTCGAGAGGTCTGTGGAAGTGCCACCTTTATGGAGAGGAATTACATATGATACCTTCCAGATATCAGGGATTTTGGCCTCTGTTAGGGTCCGATTAATGAGTATTGACACAGGGTAGGCAATGGCTTCAGCTGATTTTTGCAAGTATTCAGCTGGAAGTTGATCAGCTGAGAGTGTGGTAGGTTTTAGTTTTTTGATTAATTTACAGATGAAAGAAGTTGCTACAGGCTGAAAGGTAAATTGGGGAATGTGTTTTATAGGTGGGAGTATCAAGGCTTTGAGAGTTAAGTGGCAGTTGATTAGACAGGGTTTGGATTGTCTCAGTGAAGAAGCAATTGAAACTATTTGAGATCATGTCCGATGGTTTATCTATGAGTGTAGCAGGGACAGGGGTAGTGGAGCGTCCTGGGTGTAGAAGATTATTTAGCCCGGCCCAGAACTTTTGTGGACAGTTTGTATGCTCAGTTTGCAGTTTCCAATAGTATTGTCTTTTATCAAGTAAGATTAGTCTTTTGGTTTCATTCCTAAGTTGTCTATATTTAATCTGATCAACTGGTAGTTTATTGCTTCGCCATACCGACCATGTTTTATTTCTAAGATTAATTTTCTGCCTGGTCTCTTTGGAGAGCCACGGGACATCTCCTGTCTTAGTCTTCCTAGACCGAATAGGAGCATGAAAATTAAGAATTTCCAGGAATTTTTTGTTGAAATACTGCACTGCTTCATCTAGGGGTAAATATTTTAGTATCGTCCAGTTGCAAGAGTTTAATTCTAGTTGAAATCTAGTAGGGTCAAATTTTTTTTTATTTCTAATTAATCTTAGTGTGGATTGTTTTGGGATGGCTATTTTGTGCTTAATAATGTAGGTAAGGTGGTGGTCACTTAGGCTATCATTGTAACAATTGTTTGATTGTGAATTGTGAATTGTTAATTGTAACAATTTCAAGGTGACAGATTTCAGTTGCAATATTTATAAATTCTTTGAAGGAGGGTGTAGATTTGTTCTTCCAATTCAGAGTTATAACAATTCTAGCTATAGATAGCATAGACCACAAAATGTGATATTTATTTATTTTTTTTAGCACATATAGGAATAGGAGTGTTAAAAAGGATTAGTGATTTAGATAAAACAAATTTATCTCAAACAACCTGTAAAAAAGAGATTGTTATTCCACAGTCAAAAACCATGTGTTGCAAATCTGCTTTAAATTCTTGTTTACATCTCCAGCAAACTTGTTTCTGCTTGAACATTAATTCAGTTATATGTTGTGTGAAGTAAGATCTATGCAAAAATTTCCAGGTAAAGTTTCCATCTAAGAGATTAAGCTGTATGTTTAGAAGACATTAAAATTATTATTTTTTTCATTTTCTTCACTTGGGGGTCTATTAATTTGGGAAAAATAGTTCCAATAATTGTCATTGCAACTTTATACTTTTCACCTCAACTTTATTGCTGCATTAAGAATATTAGATTTTCAATTAAACCAAATGAAGAAAAACACTGGCAGGAAGGGTCCCAAAGAGCACCGGACGCAAAATGTGGAGTAAAAGCAGAACTTCAATGCTGATTAAATCCAATAAAATTGGTGAGCGCTTTCGTTAAAACAATGTTAACTTCATCAGACAAAAGTTAAAATGCACAACCTCTGTTTAAATACTTTTTTGATCACTCTGATTGGACACAAAAAAACAGCTGACATATGACTAAAGTAAATGAATGTAGTTAATCCTTTACCAACTGTTACAACACTTCACATGTAATAAGTGTTATAAAAACCTCTAAAAATTTCAATATATATAAAAACCTGAATTATTTACTCTAAAAGCACAACTGAACAGTTGAAAACCTTATGTTAGTGTTCTAAAAGACAAGCTTTAAAAATAATACACAAACACAGTTAATAAAGTGCTTTGCAAAGTCATTAAAATTCTGCTATTTTGTTCCCTTCCAAGCCTTTCAATTTTAAGACAGGGGTGATTGATGTCCTGCCACTGATGTCAGGCCATTTGTCTGCATGCAAGAGAAACTGTCACCGCAATTCTTTTAACTCCAATTGGAGCCCCCAAGGTAACTTTTCACTAATGGCAACATGGACAATGGCCATAAAACTGAAACTGTGACTATTATTGTCATGGGTATGCCTAGCCGGTGCATTAGTCATGTTGTTTTTCCTGATGGCATAGTCGTGTTCGTAGATCCTGGTCCTAAATTTTCTCTCCGTTTTACCTATGTAAAATGCTGAGCACTGATTGCATGTAGCTACGTAAACAACTGCTTTGGAGGAGCAATTATACCTCCCTTTTACAATGAAGTCCATGTTGTTAATTGTTGACTTGATACCAGTTTTGACCTTACGATGCTATTTGCAAGACTCACACTTGTACATGCCACAACGGCTAGTTATTGTGTGAGTGTGTCCTTTCCTAAGGAGATCTTTTAAATTCAGACCTCTTCTGTATATTATTACTGGTTTATGGCCCAGGTGAGTTATAATGTCCCTGTGTTCCATTAAAATGTCCCAGTTTTTACTAAAAATGGACTTCAGGCTGTATGAGTCAGAATTGTAGGTGACTACTAGGGATCTGAGAAAGGGGCTTGTGTTTTCATCCAATCTTTTCATCCCAGTGACAGATGGACTACTGTCAGAAGTGCAAACACCAACTATGGGCTTAAAGTGGCCTAGTCTTCTTTTCTGTGTGACTTCATCAATGAGCTCATTGAGCAATTCACCCAGGTAGACCCTTCTTTCAAACATAAATTTCAAGTTACTGCACTCTACCATGATGTCGTCCTCCCCAGAGGTCATACGGGCAGCTTGAACAAGTTGCCCTTTTACCACTGACCTCTTTTGATGTTTGGGGTGGGAGCTGGTGTAATGCAGGGAAGCAACTGGAGTACGTTTCTTTTCTGTGCATTCTTGTAGCATACCTTCCTAAAAGTGTATCTTTGAACAAGTGTACATCTAAATAGTTCATGTGGGTCAAATTGATTACCCAGGTGAACAGCAGAAATGTGGTTGTGGTTTTGAGGTACTGTAAAACCTCATCCAGCTCAAAAGAGGACCCCTTCCAAATTAAACTAATGTCATCTTGGAACCTGAAGTACAACTTACACTAGAGTAAAATTGGGATTTAAAAACAAAATTCCTCTCCCCGTGTGCCATGACCATGTTCTTAAATGCCCCACCACAAGCTGATCCCATGGCCACTCCAGTTGTTTGCAAAAAAGTATCTGTCATTGAAGGAGAAGTAATTGTTTTTTTAAGACTAATTCTAAAATTAAATTAAACTTCTCCTGATTTACTTTGTGTTCTAATAACAAGTCATCAACCCAATTGAGGCCGGCGCTATGTGGAATGACTGTATACAAGTCTTTGACGTCTATTGTGACCAATGTATCGTTCTCGTTATACTCTGTTCTATTGACCTGTCCCTGCTAGATGCCCAGATAGAGAACCTCTCTTCCATTTACTTCCATAGACTTTTCTAGTAGAAGGTTTCTGTGAAGATGGTAAAATATTTACAACCTGTGATGAAAGCCTGGATTGCGTTACCATTACAGGAACTGGGGAAACCATGTAGTTATTTTGAAGGCTGCTACACTTTGGGTGAGGCATTGCGGATGGGTGATGGAGGAGTACAAAACGGGGCAATGATCCAGTGGGACAAGAGCAAAATAAAGAACAGTTGTTTTAAAATCTTACCATAACCCCCAAACGACCTGACATCCGGCCAATATACAACAGCTTTTAGCTACTGCAAATTACATGGGATGTCGCACATATGTGCTGACAATGTCAGCCATATAGGGATAGCCACACATACAATCTTCAGAACTGTAACGGCCCAGAAGGAACACCAGGGCTAAGGGGGGGACAGGAAGGATAGAATACTGCAACAGAGAAGAGAAGGACATCTATGGTTATGATAAGATTTTACACAAGTGTTCTATGTTGTTCTACTCAATGTTGGAGTACTCTTTACATGTGGGAGAATGTCAAAGCTTAGTAGGAACCCTGAGAGGAGGAAGGAGCAGAGGAACTTTGAACGGAAGAACTTTCAGCAAAGCCATGGAGAATGGCTCCAGCAAACCCTGCTATTGCTCAACAACTGGTATCCAACGTGTAATGTTTGGTGAAAGTGTGCACAGAAAACCATGTAGCAGCCTCTAGAACAACTGAAGGAACTCAGAGTGTAAAACAACTAGTAAACAAAAAAGCACTAAGGTAACATAACAGGTAACCTCACAAAACCTTTATTAATCCACAATTTGATGAATGAAGAAATAAAAAAACAGCAACTTGAACTGACTAAGCGCTTTCACCCTCATGGCCATCTTCAGAGTCAGTTAACTTCAGTAAAAACAACCTTTAAATACAGCTATTAATTAGTGCTTGATTAATCAATGATGAAAAAGCAGGAGGGTAGTTAAATTAAACAATTATCCCCTAAAGTTCCTGTTCACCAAATCTTAAAGTCCTGCTCAACAATACCTTGTTTGCTAGAATCTCACGTAAGTAATAGCTACCCAAAATAAATAAACCAAAATAAAACATCATAAAAAGCAGTGTGTGCAGTAATAAACATTCCATATAAAACAAAAAACATATCTGTTAAAATATTTAAATTTACATAGTTTTATATTATATACAAGCTGCCTTGTATCTTAAAATACATGCTAGGGATAGTGCATCATTGATACCAGGAGCATTGCTGGCATCAAGTCTCAGTTGCCAAAGACATTCCCTTATTTCCAACATGGTTTTAAATTCCCCCCCAAAATCCTTTGTATATAGCCTGTCAATAACAAAAAAAAATAAACTTTTTAAAGTTTGAACAATGATTTGTGTGTACATACAATGAATTAGTGGTTTTCTTGTTTTTTATGTCCCTGTAATGTTCTAATATTCTTTGTCTCAACTTCCTGGTAGTCATACCTATATAGAACGCTGGACAAGATAAACAAGTGGCAGCATAAATGACCATACTTGTGTTACAGTTGCAATAACCAGGGCTCTTCAAAGTTCTCTTAAAATTACCTAGACAAACATAGGGACTGTCATTAATAAATTTACAGGCCTTGCAATTGCCACATTTGGCCATAGTAGCTGGTCTTTGTCCAAAGGATCTAGGGGTCTTCTCTAGTAGGTCTTTTAAATTTGAACCTCTACTATTAATAAAAGTGGGACATTTACCAAGTATGTTGTGTAAGTCTGCAGGGATGAGGCTTTCCCAAGCACCGTAAATAACATATTTAACTTCAGGTGCTAACCTATTGTGTTGTAATACCATTCCTGTTGGCGTATTGTTTCTATCAGGCACATCTTTATGGTTGGTGACTTTGTCACATAACCTGTGTGTGTCATGCAAAATTGGAACAAAGTCAGTAGACCTTCTTCTAAATATTTCATGTTGAAGCGACAAAAGTATATCAATGGGATAACCTCTTTGGACAAATAAGTCCTTCAATATGTCCAGTTCAATTTTAAAGACATCATCCTCACTAATAATACGAGACAACCTGATAATTTGGCCCTTAACAACATTTCTCTTAAAATAGCCAGGGTGACAACTACTATAATGTAGAAATGAATTGCTGTAAGTTTTCTTTCTGTATAATCTTGATTCTATTTTACCATTTTTAGTATATAATTGTAAATCCAGATAATCAATACTCATCTTGCCAACCTTGTGTGTAAATTTTAAGAAAGTTGTCGTGTTGTTCAAATATAAAATAAATTCTTCCAGTTCGTCAAGTGTGCCCTTCCAAAAAAGCAAAATATCATCCAAAAATCTAAAATAGATAGGCATCTTAGCCTTATAATCAGATGTCAACACAAACTGGTCTTCCCATTCTGCTAAAACAAGGTTGGCATAAATGGGTGCACATTTAGCACCCATAGCCACCCCTGTGGACTATCTGTAATACTCATCCTCAAAACCTACAAAATTGTTCTCCAGTACCATTTGCAACAGATCCACCAATAGGTCCTTCTTGGTCCGGTGCAAGTTGGTATGTTTGTCCAAGCTTTTCACAATCATGGGGGATCACTGAAAATAAATTGATAACATCAATAGTGACCAACAAAAAATCCCCCAGATCATCATGAGACAAAGTTCTGAGGCAGTCCAAACAGTGCCACGAATCTTTTAAGATATATGGCAACCTTTCCAGGATGTCCTTGGTCATAATGTCTATGTAGGAAGCTAGAGGTTCAGTTTTTGATCGTCTGGCTGCAACTATGGGTCTAAAAGGTGGGTTAACTAAATTTTTATGAATTTTGGGTATGCCAAAAATGGTGGGCATGACCGGGTGTTCTACCGATAAATATTTATATTCCTCAGCATCTATTATACCTTCACATAGCAACTCATAAAGCATCCAGTCTATTTTGGTGTACGCCTTCTGGACATCAAATTTAGAAGCTAACTCATATGTGTCGGAGTCGTTTAGAATGTTCTGCATCTGCGTTAAATAATCAGTGTTGGTCATAATAACCACTCCTCCACCTTTGTCCGGTTTCATAACCCTATAGTCCTTGTTAACAGAAAGTTCCTTTAAGCAAAATAACTCTGCAGATGTTATGTTGTTGTCACATGTTATCTGTCTATTTTCAAGAAGTCGCCTAATTTGTGTTGTACATAAACGTTCAAAAGCCAACACAGCAGGATGGTGTGGGGGTATAAATGTGCTACTTCTTCTAATTGTAAATAATTGAGCTTCACTGTCAACCCTGTGTTTAGTACTAAAAAATACTTTTAAATTCAGTTTTCTTGTAAAGAGCTCTAAATTAATAAGAATCTTACTGATGTCATATTTGAAATCAGGGACAAAAGAAAAACTTTTTTTCAATAAGCTAAGATGACTGTCTAAAATGTTCAAACTAGAAAAATTGTAAACAAAAAAGGAGTCGTCACCTAAAATAGTAGGACCCTCCTTAGTAATGTTAGCCAAAGGAGAATTTAACATACTGGTGGGAGAATGCTGACATAAATCAGTAGATGAATCAAAACAAGATACAGGAGAATCAGTAGGTAAGAAAATACTGAGAGTGTTATCAGTGTTGTCGTTCATCTGTTGCGCCAGTTGTTGGTGTTGTGGGAAGGTGGGGTTCAAGTTCGAGTTGTTCCTCCTCTGTCGCCCATCCCTCCAATTGTTCCCTGTGTACCGTCCTGGTCCCTGAGGTGGTCTCTGAACCTCCTGATCTCGTGGGTTGTCTCGGTTCCTCAATCTGTCTGACCGTCTTAACGGAGGTTGGTTTTCTAAAAAAACCTCTTCTTCCTCCTCTATCCCAAAATGTATCTCATCTAGAACAGTTAGTATCCAGGCCTTTAAAGAATGTCCCTGAGGAAGCAACAGACCTAGCAGAATGAGCCCTATCAGGTGCAGAAAGAGTCTTACTATGGAAATCATAAAAAAATTACTGCCTTAGAGATACAAGAAGAAATTGTTCGTTTAGAGACAGGCAAACCCAGAGCCCTGGGATGTAAAGAAACAAACAGCTGATCAGATTTCCTGATAGCCTTAGTCTCATCTAAGTAGAATCCAAGTTGTCTTTGCACATCCAAGTTATGCAAGATGTTTTCACTGGAGGATTGAGAAGGGAAGAAAGTGGGCAATTGAAGAGATTAAGAGACACCTTATTCACCACCTTGGTCATATAAGAAGGCGTATATATTACATAATCGAACTGTTAAATGTTCGAACGTCATATGGTCGACAGCATGTGATCGAACCTTTAAAAGATCGAACATGTAATAAAAAAAAAATAAACCAAAGAAAAAACCTACCTGAACTGTTTAAGCAGGGGGGCAAGGCCCCTGCACCCCCCACGTGGAAGGCTGTGCAACCCACACCCCCCGTTCTTTAAATATACCAACTCCGAGCTCGCACTACAGTGCAGAAAGAGAAATCTTCCCATTCCGTGCTGTAGGGAGATTTCCATTGAAAAGTTCAAACTTTTAAAAGTTCAAACATATGGTGTCGACCATATGATGTTCGAACTTTTAAAAGTTCGACAACGTGATAGAGACCCTAAATGAAGGACTGGTACGCAATGTAACTCTATCCTTGTGGAAAACCAAGAAAGGTGGGGAAACCATCAAAGCTTTAATCTCAGAAACTCTCCTGGCAGAGGTCAAGGCTAACAGAAGAACTGTATTCCAAGTACAGAGCTTTAAAGAAGCTGAGGCCGCAGGTTCAAAAGGAGTCACAGTAAGCTTCTCTAAAACATAGTTCAAAATCCTAAGGTGGTGTAACTCGTTTCCTGGCAGGTTTAATATGAAGGACGCCTTTAAGAAAAAGTTTTACCTCCAATCTGGAAGCTAAGGGTGGAGACAACGGCAGAAATGCAAAAATAGCTGACAACTGAACTTTCAATGATGAATAAGCCAAGCCACTGTTAAGTACCTCACACAAGAAAGGAAGATTCACTGGAATATCCATTGAAAATGGATTCAGATTTTGTGAAAGACACCAGATGGAAAACCTCTTCCGTTTGGATAAGTAAGATTTTCTAGTATTGGATTTCCTGGCCTCCTGCAAAACCTTAAGCACACCCTGTAAAAAAAAGGTGCCTGAAAGGAATCAAAGACTGATTGCCCACAAGGTCAGTTGTAAGTTTGACAGATGTGGATGAAGCAGAGATCCCTTGTCTTGTGTGAGCAGGTTCACTCTGTGAGGTAAGTTATGATGACTTCCCTTGGCTAAATGCAGAACAGGAAACCAATGCTGTCTTGGCTAAAAGGGAGTCACCAGCAAGATTTTTGGTTTGTACTGCTGAATCTTCAGCAGTACTTTTTGAATAGAGGAAAGGGGGGAATGTATAAAGAAACACCCCCTTCCATGAGAAAGATAGGGCGTTCACCTTCCAAGCCAGAGAATGTGGGAGTCTCGCACAAAATACAGCAAGTGGTCTGTTCAGAGGGGAGGCAAAAAGTTCCAGAAGAGGGATACCCCACCGGTGGACCAAGTCCAGAAACACATCCCTGTGAAGCATCCATTCATGGGACTAAGTCATGGATGTGCTTAAAGTGTCTGCCACAGTGTTTTGTGTGGAAGGAATGTAAACTGCTTGAAAAGTCACCTTGTATTGAATTGCCAATTCCCATGACATGAGCACTAATCTGCAAAGAAGGTAAGACCCCCCCCCCAACTTGTTTATATACCAGAGAACTGTGGTGTTGTCTGTAAATACTCGGAGGACCTGGTTGAAAGAGAGGATGAAAGGCCTGTAAAGATAGAATTAGAGCCCTCATTTCCTTGATGTTGATACACTCTCTCCTTTGAGAGAGAGACCAAAGGCCCTGCACCTTCTTGGAAGTAAATGTTGCCCCCCCCCCAACCTGTGTCTGTGAACAGATGTTGAGATGACTGGGTAGAAGAAGAGGAAGCCCAGGATTCAGAGTTAGCTGTTGAATGCATCAAATAAAGAATAGTTGTGTAAAATCTTACCATAACCATAGATGTCCTTCTCTTCCATGTTGCAGTATTCTTAACCTTTGGGTTATCCTCAGCCTAGTGGCATGAATGCCCGGCATGTATACAAAAGCTTTAGTTACTGCAAGATACGTGGGACATCTAACATTAGCTGTAGGGAATGTGGGTCATAAAAGTGACGCCTGCACACACCTTCTTCAGAACTAAGTGCCCCAGTTGGACCCCAGTCCCAGGATAGCTGCACAAGTTCTTAATCATCCAGCAAAGCCCACATTTTCTTTTGAACAGGGGGTAGGAGGGCTGGATAGAATACTGCAACATGGAAGAGAAGAACATCTGTATTTATGGTATTCTTTACACAACTACTCTATGTCCTTCTGTTCTCATGTTGCAGTATTCTTAACCTTTGGGTGAGTGCCATAGCTCAAAGGGAAGAAGCAGAGGGTGGTTTGGAACTATTTTTCAAAAATCCATGCAGGATTGCCCTAGGAAAACCCTACTCTGGCTCTGGAGATGTGATCCAGTTTGTAATGTTTTGGGAAGGTACGGACAGGCATAGCAAAAGGAGATGGCTTTGGAAATCCATGTAGAAACAGTCTGTTTAGTCACAGCTTTTCCCAGAGCCCTGGGGTGAAAGAAGACAGTTTCTCTGATCTTCTAATTGATTTAGTCTTGTCAATGCAGAATATGAGTGGTCTGTGAACATCAAGGGAATGCAGGACTCTCTCACTGTCATTCTGGGACTGCGAAAGTGTCAAGGTGGATACACTGGTTCAGGGATAACGCATTGACCAGCTTAGGCATAAAGGATGGGTTAGTCTTGTAAGGTAACCCTACCCTTGTGGAAAATCAAAATAGGTGGGGTGACCATTAGGGCTTGGAGCTCTGAGACTATCCTGGCTGAGGTTAAGGCCACCAAAAGCAGTTTCCAAGTGCAATATTTTAGACAGGCTGTAGCTACTGGCTCAAATGGAGCAACAGTGAGCTTCTCCAATACACAGTTCAGGTCGCAGGGCAGTAGAACTGGCCTCCTGGGTGGTCTGAGGTGTAGAACTCCTTTTAAAAATAACTTCACTTGAAGTCTGGAAGCAAGTGGTGGTTCTAAAGGCAGACATGCAGAAATAGCAGCAAGGTGGGCCTTTACAGAGGAATATGTCAGCCCTGCCTGCAACAAATCACACAGATAAGACAGCACCAGTGGGACCCCTACTTGAAGTGGGTCTAGCTGTCTTTTTAGTCACCAAATGGAGAACCTTTTCCAATTGGAGAAATAGGATCTCTTAGTATTGGGTTTCCTGGCCTCCTGCAGGACATTTAGCATGTCCTGAGAATAAAGATGTCTGAAAGGGATCAAAACACTATTACCCACAGGGTTAGGTTCAGAGATTCCAGGTTTGGATGGATCAGGGATTCCTTGTCTTGTCTGAGTAGGTGCATTCTGTGAGGTAACATGATGACTGTCCCTGGCTAAACTCAGGAGGGGGAACCAGTGCTGTCTTGGCCAAAAGGGGGTACCAACAAGATTTTTGGTTTGTCCTGCTGAACTTTCATCAAGATTTTCTGTAGGACCGGGGGTGGGGGTGGGGAGTATACAGAAACATCCACTCCCAAGAGACAGAAAAGGCATCTATTGCCCTCGCTAGGGGACTGGGAGCTCTGGTACAGAACTGTGGAAGCTGCCTGTTCAGAGAGGAGGCAAACAGGTCTACTTGTGGTGTACCCCACCTGTGGACTATGTCCAGAAATGCATCCCTGTGTAACATCCATTTGTGGGATTGTGACGTGGATCTGCTTAGGGTGTCTACCTGTGTGTTCTGGGTAGAGGGTATATAGACGGTCTGCAGAGTTACTCCATGCCAGTTCCCAGGCCTGGAGTGCAAGTCTGCATAGCAAGTAAGATCTTGTTCCCCCTGTTTGTTCACATATCAAACAACAATAGTGTAGTCCGGGCACAATATCAGGGGTCCTTGCTTCAGGACATGCTGGAAGGCCCTCAGAGCAAAGATGAGAGCCCTCGTCTCTCTGGTGTTGATGTACTTCCCCCCTCTTGGAGGGGCATGTCCATGTGCCTTCCACCATCAAGCCATCCACAGCAGCTCCCAACCCCAGGTCTGAAGCATCTGTGTACATTTCCTGTACTGGGGCTAGGGTTTGCAAGGGAAGCCCTGGATTCTGTGAGACTTGATCCACCCACCAAAGGATCTCCTTTCTTAAGCATGGCAGGAAGGGAATGCTGGGGCCCACCAGGTGGAAGTGTTGTGTCCATGTGGACCTCAGATATCACTGAAGCTTTCTCATGTGGAGTCTTGCCAGTGGCAACATGGGGATTGTGGAAGCCATGTACCCTAACAGTCTGATGTATTCTCTTGCTGTCAAGTGCAGGGGCGGGTACAACAGCAGGTATTCTGTTAGACTGTCCACCTTGTTGGGTGGGAGAAATGCCATCATAATGTTTGTTCTGATTCTGCATCCCAGGAAGACCTGGTCCTGGGAGGGGTTTAGGCTGGATTTGAGGAAGCTGACTGTGAAGCCCAGAAACTGCAGAACAGAAATGACTGTCTGAAGATGGGTCTGGAGGTTACTGTATCAGTCTGTCTGGATCAGAGGTCATCCAGGTATGGGACATTTGTATCCTTAGAACTCTGCAGTACGCTATCACTGGAGCCAGGAATTTGGTGAATACCCTTGGAGCAGTAGAGAGTCCAAAGTGTAAAGCAAAGAGCTGAAAATGTGAGGAACTCACACAGAAGTGTAAGAACTTCCTGCAATTTTACCTGATGGGGATATGTAGGTAAGCATCTTTGATATCCAAAGTGGTAAGAAATGCCTAAGGCATTAGCAGTGGGAAAAGACTTTGAAGGGTAAGTATGCGGAAAGTGGATACTAGAAGATCAAGGTTGAGGTGCAAGAGGTCCAGTATGGGTCTCCAAGGGCCATCCTTTGTTGGGACTAGAAAAAGCCTGGAGTAAAAGCCCGTTCCCTTTTCTGAGCCTGGAACTGACTGAATAGTTCCTTGAGAGAGAAGGCTGTCCAAGTTGGGTTGAAATAGAGGCAGTTGGTCCTTTGGTGGCTGAGGGATGCCCCTGAAAACAGGAAGAATTACCCAGGTCATGAAATAACCTTTTTCTATGACAGGCAGAACCCACTTGTCTGAGGTGATGCTTTCCCAGAAAGGGAGACCGTGAGAAAGTCTCTGGGAAAGGGGAATATGGCCTGGAGGGGGAGGGAGAGGAGGCAGGTAGTCACAGACTACCTGTCTTGTCCTGAAACAGCGGTTTCTGGGTTGGTGTCTGGGCAGGTCTAGAAGGGGTCTGTTGCTTTCTGGAGCTCTTTTTGCCCCTAGCTGGAGGAGGAGGAAGAGCAGAGTGTTTTCTAATAAACTGAGTCTTGGTAGGGTAATTCCTGTCAAATTTAGGAATAGGTGATACAAACAAATGTTTAAGGTCCTGAAGTTATTTTCCCTTTTGTTGCAGGGTTTTGAAAAGTTCTGCCACTTGGGTGCCAAATAAGACTGAACTGTCCACTGGGGCATCTAAAAGTTTAGCCCTGACATCATTAGGAAAGGGTTGCAATCTCAACCAAGAGTATCTCCTGAGCACTGAGGCAGAAGCTGGAGATCTGGCCGAAGCCTCTACAGTATCATAACTGCATTTTACTGAATGTCCTGGTCACTTGAGAGGCCAAGGAGATCAGTGCAGAAATTTGGGATTTTGTAGCTGAATCAGGAAGGCCATCTAAAAGCTTAGAATCCAGAGATAGAAGGGCCAGGGAGTACTTGGACATGTGTCTGGTAGTTAATGGTCCAAAAGGCCAGAGTTGTTGAAGTATACACCTTCTTGCCAATTTTCTCCATTCTTTTGCTGCTCTTATCAGAAAAAAGGACAGAGGTGAAAGGAAGCAGTCTGGAGGGTTCGTCTGCAAAGACAGAAATAGTACCAGGATCTGCGGCAGGACACTTAAGAAATTTTGTCCCTCTAGGGACCTTATAAAACTGGTCAGGTTTTCTAGGAGCAGGGGGTTGGGATTCAGGATTTTTAGAAGCTGCAGAAAAGGCATCTAAAAAGGCTGGCAGGACTGGTGAAATTGCAGAAGGTGCAGGAATATCCATTTGTAGGAATTCATATCTTTCTTGGACTTCAGTCATTTCTGCAGAGTCCCATTTAAAGAATTCTCTCATCTGAGAGACTGTTTCTCCAAAGGTCAGGTCTTCCCCAGAAGAATCCTCCTCAGGGGATGCATAACCAAGGGAAGAAGGCATTTGAGAGGGATAAGACAAAGGATCCTCAGAAGAGGAATCTGAAGACTCTCTGGCCTCCAAGTTGGGAGGTTCACTGGTCTGGGGCTTAGGGATAATAACAGGAGGAATAACTGTGGGAGAAGCAGCCAAGGAAGGCCTAAATAAATAAAGGCATTAAATCAGCCTTGACAGAAGGCTTGGCAAATGTTAGTAAATGTTGTGTATGGAGTGACTTTTGCGCCAAAAGGTTTTTAAATATTTTAATAAACAGTTGTGATGCATTCTGATTAAGTCCACCTTAGTGTGGATGAAAGCGCTTAATGTGAATGTGTTCGTGCTGTTAACAGTTCATTAAAGAAGTATTTTCGTGTACTTCATGCATTGGCCTTTGTTCAGTGTGTAGTACACATCCGTCACCGAATTTTGGTTTCAGCTTTCGCTTTGTGGATTTTTTTGTTGTTGCAAGCTGTTTCCTTGGTTTTCTATTTACATTTTTAAATATATTTTTTCAACACACTGGGATACTTTCTAGTCCTTGTTAAATTGATTATACTCAATTTTTAGTTCACATGTACTAGAGCTTTCAAACTGGTATGTTTTTTAACAAAGTCCTGCATTTTACTGACTATAAATGTTTTATTGCAAATCTTATTATATTCCACTATATACATCAGTGGAAAGAGGGAAAAACACATGATTAATGCACCACTATTTCATTGGTTCTTTTTTTACCAATGGTTAGAAATTTCTTGTTATTTAAACCTGTGAAAAGTTCTAGATGTTATTCAGATGAAGTTCCCCTGTTCAGAGGAATGAAAGCGCTTAATTTTAATTTTGTGCAATAAACCAAAACCAGATTCCGCAACAGCATACTGTAAATCCAAAATTACAAAAAGAACACTGCAAGGGTAAATCCAAACCTTTTAATGTCTTAAAACCAGAAGTCTTAGCGCTTTCGTTCACTACCACTGAACTTCATCAGAAACTCAGTTTTGTAGCGTTCATTTTGTAATTTTGTGCAATAAATTACTTTTCCTGCTGTACCTCCGTTTGACACGTGCTTTTGTTTTGGATGAACAGTCACACAGAACTAGACATGGCTGGAAAGGACTGCTGTGAGAAAGTTGCAGAAGCAGTAGATTTATATTATGGAGGTTTCTTGCAGTCTTTTTAGGTCTAGAAGAAGAAGCTGAGGAAGAAGACGTGGAAAATAAGAAGTTATGTACTCACCATAACGTTCCATCTGAGTAGGTATCTTCATTTGTCTGCAACCTTTGGGATACGGATCCGATCTCGGATCCGAGCCGGCAACTTCTATCACAGCATAGATCCGAGCTCCTAGCTCCTCCCCTTACCCATAATCCCCTGCCTACCCTGACTGACCTCAGATCAAGTTTGCCCCATAGCACAGCTGATAAAAGTGTCCCAAAGGGAACAGATGCTAATAACCTCAAGAACGATCATTTTGGTCAGGGGGAAGGAGGGGGGGATGGTTGCAGACAAATGAAGATACCTACTCAGATGGAACGTTATAGTGAGTACATAACTTCTTAATCTGAAGTAGGGACTTCATTTGTCAGCAACCTTTGGGACAGAGTCCCCAGCTATCTAAATCTTGGGTGGCCTTCATGGAAGGATATTCCGGAGCACCGCAGAGGCAAAGGACGCCCTACCTCGGGAGACAACATCTATTTTATACTGGCTGATAAAGGTGTGAGATGAAGCCCAAGTGGCTGCGGAACAAATGTCATCCAGTGGAACCCTAGCTTGAAAGGCCGCTGATGTGGCAACGGCCCTAGTAGAATGAGCATGGACGCCTTGGGGTGCAGGCCTTCCCGAGCTCTGATATGCTAAGAGAATACAACTCGAGATCCATCGAGAGAGAGAAACTTTAGAAACTGGAGGAGATAAACAACTGATCGGATTGCCTATGATCAGCAGTTCTATGAATATAAAAACGTAGTTGTCTGTGTACGTCTAAGGAATGCAGCTTGTACTCTCCTTTGTTTTGAAAGTTGGGGAAAAACACTGGGAGATTGATAGATTGATTAATGTTCGCTTCTGAAGATACCTTAGGTAGGAAGGACGGATTGATCCTGAGGTAAACCCTATCCGGGTGAAAGACCAAATATGGTGGTTTGACACAAAGAGCTTGCAATTCCGATACTCTTTTGGCTGAAGTTATGGCCACCAAAAAGGCTGTCTTCCAAGAGAGAAATTTGAGATCAACCGTGGCCGCTGGTTCGAAAGGGAGACCAGTCAAGGCCTGTAAGACTAGGGATAAATCCCATGGAGGTACCACCTCTTTGACTGGAGGCCTAAGGAGGAAGGTACCCTTGAGGAAGGTCTTACACAGTTTGTAAGTGATAAGAGGGCCAGACTCTTGCCCCACGTGATAGTATGAGATTGCTGCAAGTTGTACCTTGACTGTGGAAGAACTAGCCCCCTGGTGAAAGAGAGAGGTTAGAAAATCTAGAACCGACGCTATCGGGGCTGTAAAAGGGTCTAAACGACGGTGTTCTGCCCAAATGGTGAAGCGTTTCCACTTACTCCGATAAACCCTCCTGGTGGAAGGCTTGTGAGCTGCTACAAGAATGGCTTTGACAGGTGATGAGATCCTGGGAGTCCTTATGAGGAGTGGAACTGGAGCAACCAAGCCGTCAGCTTGAGGTTGACCAGGTTCGGAGTCGGAAGATCGAGAGGGTGAGAAATGAGATCCGGGAGGGGATCCAGAATCCATGGTGTATACACTAGGTGAGACCATAGGTAAGGGAACCACGTCTGACGAGGCCAGAATGGGGCAATGAGGATCATCTTGCTCCCCAACTGCCTGGCTTTCTGCAATAATTTCAACATCAGGGGAAGAGGAGGGTAAGCATAAAGCAGACCGGGAGGCCAAGCATGAACTAGAGAGTCTCTCTGGGACTCCCCCGGAGGGGGGATCAGAGCGAAGTAATCGTTGCATTTGGTGTTTGAAGGAGAGGCAAAAAGATCGCAACAAGGTTGCCCCCATCAGGCAAATACTTGCTCTGCAACTCGAGGGTTGAGAGACCATTCGTAAGGGGTCAGGATAGTATGACTGAGCCTGTCCGCTAGAATGTTGGACCGTCCCGGAATGTGCGTTGCTATGAGAAAGCGGTTGGAGGAAATCACCCATTCCCACACTCTCATGGCCTTGCGGCAAAGGGGGTAAGACCTGGTTCCCCCCTGTTTGTTGATGTACCAGACGACTGACATGTTGTCTGTCTGTACTGCAATCTTCCCAACAGGGAGAGAGCTGTGTAGTGCCTGCAACGTCAAAAGCACCGCCCTCATCTCTAGGACGTTGATATGCAAAGAGGTCTCTACGTCGTTCCAAGTGCCTTGGACTGTTGTGCCTGAAAAATGCCCCCCCCCCACCCCAGGCGAGAAGCGTTCGTGGTCACTGTGTCGACTGGCGGTGGTAGTGAGAAGGGACGTCCCGTGTGGAGATTGGGGGACTGGAGCCACCACACGAGCAACCTTCTGCAAACCTTGCTTAAGGAAATGGGATGAGACAGGGGGTTGTGAGACAGGGACCATTGTACCTGAAGGGTCCACTGCAGGACCCTCATGTTCAACCGAGCGAATGGCAGCAGAGGGATTGCAGCCGCCATAGATACTAAAAGCCCTCAGGACCAATTCCGCCGAAGGAGTTTGCAGTTGAAGGATGGTCTGCACGTGCAATATCAGGTTCCGAAGCCGATCTGGAGTCAAGAATGCAAGCATCTGTCTGGAATCCGGTCTCGCCCCTATAAAATCCAACACCTGTGTAGGGATCAGAGAGGATTTGGTCATGTTGACGGTTAATCCTAATATTGGAGCCAGACTGAGGAAATAATCCCTGCATGAACAAAGTAGATGCCTTGTTGGGGCCGTAAGGAGCCAGTCGTCCAGGTATGGAAAGACCTGAATTCCCTGGAGTCTCAGGTGGGCCGCTAATATCGCTAGGACTTTGGTGAACACCCTGGGGGCTGAGGTGAGGCTGAAGGGGAGGGCCCTGAATTGAAAGTGACTGGCTCCCAGCCGGAAGCGGAGAAACCTTCTGGAACGCCTGTCCACTAGAATGTGACAGTACGCATCCTTGAGGTCTATGGAGCACATCCAGTCGTCCTCCCGCAATAAGGGAAGGACGGATTGCAACGTGACCATTCGGAACTTTTCTTTGGGTACCGCCAGGTTTAGGAGAGAGAGGTCGAGGATGGACCTCATGTCCCCCGTCTTTTTTGGCACCAGAAAGAACCTGGAGTAAAACCCTGATCCGATTTGATCTGGGGGGACGGGCTGGATGGCTCTTTTTTGCAGAAGCTGCTGAATTTCTGCAGCAGCCGCCTCCCTCTGACTGGGTGGTACGTCGGGGAGGCCTCTGATTCTGGGGGTTACGATAAAGGGAATTTGGCAACCTCTGGATATAATACGAAGCACCCAGCAATCCATTGTTATGGACTCCCACATTGCTAGGTGCCTCGAAAAACGCCCCCCGACTGCCTCCAGAGTGGAGCAGCTGGGTAACCCCTCAGGGGTTCTGCGTGGGCCTCTCAGAGAACGGTTCTCTGGACCCAAAATTCCTGGGACCCCTCTGCCTCTGGGGCGGCGTCCTCCCTGTCCTCCTCTGCCACGAGAGGACTGGTTGTCCTGAGCAGACTGGGATTGATGCGATTTTCGGAACCACATCTTCTTCTGACCCTTTTGGTTATTGGAAAAGGACCTCTGGGGCGCAGAGAAGCGGACTCCGACGGCAGACAAAGTCTTCCCGTCTTTCTCGCTCTGGACAAGAGTGTCGCAAACGGTTTTGCCGAACAGTGCAGAACCATCAAAAGGGGCATTCGCGAATGACGCCTTAAAGGGTTCCGAGAAGTCACAGTGATGGAGCCAGGCCTGTCTCCTCATGACAAGCCCGACTCCGCCTGCTCTAGCGGCTCCCTCCGTAGCATGAGACAACAGCCACATAGAGGTGTTAGAAATAGAGCGGAGGGTGGCCATTCGGGAGGAGTACAGATCCTTGTCTCCCTCCAACATGGACCCTGGGGGGAATCAGCGTATTCCTTAATTAGATCTCGCTGCATCTGAATAACGTGTGCCATGTAGTTCAAGACCCTCATAGAGAAGGTCGCTGAACTGAAGGCCTGCTTCCCAAGACAGTCCATCGCGCGAGACTCCTTGCTCGGAGGATGAACCGTGGGGCTCTCCTGAGCCAACTCTTTCTTGGTGGCTGCAGCCACCAACATGGCATCCACAAGGGGACCTCTGCTCCAGTGTGATTTCACTGCAGGGGGGGCTCAAAATTTTGTCCGGGTGCTTGGGGATTGGCTCTACGGTGTCCGGTTCCTTCCAAGCCCTAGTGGATATGAGATCCACCAAGGGGTCGGGTGGAGGGGACACCCAAGAGGTAGATGGTCCTGCCTCAAATGCCTCAAGGAATATGGACTCATCAGAAGAAGCCTTGGGGGCAGACCACCCACCCCTGATTTTGAGCATTTCCATGATGTCTCCGAAGGAGACATCCTCGGGGGGTGACCTAGGGGAGCCTTCCCCTTCATCTAAGTCCGTATCTTCGGTGAGACTCTCAGGGGAGTCTACGTGCCTCCTCTTGCACTTTGCCTTGTGAGGAACCTCCTCGGGGGGGCTGTCTGAGGAGTCCTCACGGGCTGCATCTTGTCCCACTGGAACTCCTAGAGGCGCTGAGGCAGGCTGCCCCGAGGGCCGGATGAGGGGAGCCAGGACCAGATGAGAAGGAGTGCGGGAGGGAGCCGAAGCCAGGACCGGAGGCCTGGAAGCACTCGACAGTGCCCTCTCCACCGCAGCGAAAGCAGAGGGGGAGCCGCTCTCTGACCGATCCGAGACCCGACTCCTACTCGGATCTGAAGCGGGGATTGGACCCGGTGCCGAGAACGTCGGATCCGAGGGACCAGTGTGCTCCGACCGGGACAGAGCCGAAAGCACACCGAATCCCTCGGATCCAAAGCTCGGCCCACGGCTCCGAGAGGTTGGATCCGGCAAACTCGAGGGAGCCGTTGGAGCAGACGTGCCCAGCACAGTCGGCTCCGACCCACCCCCGGATCCAACGTGGCTCGGCTCCGAGTGCTCCGAACCTGGAATGCGGGTCGAAGAAGGAGCAATAGGGGCGAAAAAAAGGGTCGAGCTCCCCCCCAGAGGGGGGGGGGGAGAGGCAAGAGCACTCCCATCTGCATCTGGGCCTGGATGAATCTCCAAATCATCCGGTCCATGTCCGCATCTGACATGCTAAAGGTGGACCTCGAAGAGGCCACCGAGGCTGACCTGGAGTGCCGCCTTGATGACCTCGACGGGGACCGGGTCACCTCCTCCTCGGGTCCTGGGGAGAAACAAGGGAATCGGATCCGAGGAGGAGGAGACCGAGAAGACCTGGATGGAGAAGCCCTCTTGGCGGGCGGGGCCGATGAAGAGTCCTCGGCCCGCCGCTTAAGGTGCTTCTCCCTCCGCTTCTCTTTCCTGGACTCCCTATCCTCCGGAGCTGAAGCGGGAGGTTGAGTCCCGGTCGGAGGAAGGGAGGCAGGAGTGACCGCTACCGGGTGGGGTAGCGGTCACCGAAGTACCGGAGGCCGAAGCAGAGTCTGGGGGTAAAAGGCCTGCCAGAACCAGCTTTGACCTCCGATCCTTAAGTGCCCTGGGGTTGAACGTCGCGCAAACCGAAGAGAGGTGTTCAACCCCAAGGCACCTAACGCACCGAGTGTGGCCATCAGCCGGTGAAAGCTTGTGACCGCACTCGGTGCATTTAGAAAAAATGGCTTCAGGGGCCTCCGACATAACTAAAGTAAAGCACACTCACTAGGCCCCTACACTCAAGACACACACACACACACACACACACACACACACACACACACACACACACTACGACCAGCGGGGAGGGAGGAAAACTTTTAATTAAAATTTAAGCTAAGTAAGCTAAATATAAGAAGTTTTAGCATTAAGGGTAAACCTAACACGCACACACAACCACTCAATCAGAATAAGAAGAAAAAACTTTTTTTTTTCTCACAAAATCGCCAAGAGCTCTGGAATCTAGCTGTTGCTTGAAGAGCGGCAAACTAGATCTGAGGTCAGTCAGGGTAGGCAGGGGATTATGGGTAAGGGGAGGAGCTAGGAGCTCAGATCTATGCTGTGATAGACGTTGCCGGCTCGGATCCGTATCCCAAAGGTTGCTGACAAATGAAGTCCCTACTTCAGATCCTGAGCTTTAATTTTATGTGGGAGCAGAGCAAGAGCTTGCAAGGCCTGAGAAAGGACAGCCAAGGAATACCTAGATATGAGTTTGGTAACTCATTGTTCTGATTGCTAAAGTGGAAGAAGTATAAACTTTTCTTTACCAAGTCACTCCAGAATTTTGCTCTCTTTATCAGAAGGAAGAAATTTAGGAGGAGACGACAACCGGGAAGACCTGTCAGAAGCTATGGAAACAACAGCTGGATAAGTTGAAGGACTCTTATACAGGAACTTACAATCATCAGGCACCTTGCAGAATCTGTTTGGCCTCTTGGGGGCAGGAGCCGGAGAGTCAAGGGCCTTAGAAGAAGAGGAGAAAGCATCCAGGAAAGCGGGCAAGACTGGAGGCACAGCAGAAAGAGAAGGAACTTCCATTTGCAGAAGGTCATAATACTTTTTTTGCTCTCCGAAATCTGTGAACAATCCCATTTCAAAAGTCCAGCTGGTGAACCTGTGTATCCTGAGGCAATGTTACAACTGCCTCATGTACACAGACTACCCTATCCTCCTACCTCAAAACATTAACATATGCGAGAGATGCAATTATATAGCTAAATTGGAGGCTAAGCTCTCTCCACCCAAGACTGGAACAGGCAGTCACGAGGAGAAGGTTAACACTTGCACCACACCTCCAGCCTCACATAGACATACTAAACCAGCACTGGCAAAAAATACACAAAATCATACTTGGAGGCTCTAAATAAAAACTTGCAAAAGCATCACAGACCTCCAAAGCAGACACCCAAAAAACCTGCACCTCCCGTCACAAACCAGACAACACATAAAACACAAAATCAGTGTGCCGCACAATCACAGCCCTTAAGGCGAAATAACATACCTAGCAGACTAGTAATAGGCGACTCTATAGTCAGGCACACTGACGTCCCACTCACTAGGCTGGACAAGGAGATGGTTACTGTTAGCTGCCTGTTGGGAGCCAGAATCCGCCACATAACACAAGCACTCAGGTCACTCCAGAACAAGTACAAATATGACTCTGTCATTGTTCATGTTGGTGTGAATGACCTGAGACGTACCTCCCTGGACTACATGAAAAGAGACATGGAAGAGCTCTCTGATCATGTAGCCCAGGGGGGTATGACCCTGACCCTGAGTAGCATCCTGCTCTCACCAAGAATGATACCACAGTATAAAGAAAAAAATGATCAATTTCAACAACTGGCAACGCTTCTGGTGTCATTCAAAGGGGATCCAGTGTCTGTCAGCCTGAGACGACATGCTCGACAGGCCACGTTGCTTCTCAAGAGACGGCTTGCACCTGTCACCCCCAGGCTTTCGAATATTGGCCAAGGCTCTTGCTGCCTCCATAGTGCCTTTTTTAGGCAAGGCTCAAAAGTCAAACCCACCTCCGTAAACAGCACAAATAAAAAAATGAGGGTCATGCTACTCAACGCCAGGAGTTTAAATCTCAAAATGCACGCGTTCGAAGCACTCCTCAGTATGGAGAATGTCAACATCTGTGCAGTAACTGGAACCTGGTTCAAGGCTCCACAGAGCACCCCAGCACTACCGGGCTACAACTCATACCACACATTTCGACCACAGAACAGGGACTAAAACACAAAAGGAGGGGATGTATCCATATTCATCAGGGATACCTACACCTCCAGGTTAGTGGCGCAGCATGATACCTCCGAGATCATCCATGTGCAACTAACATCAGGCAAATCTGCAATGCAAATTGTGGCCTGCTCCAGATCACCCTCCATGACCCAGGACCACCACTCCGCCTTTCTGGAGACACTGGAAAACATGAAGGTCCTACCGAACACCCTGATATTGGGCAATTTCAATTACCCTACCGTTCATAGGTTCATACTAGGCTATCTACCCTAGGGCATTTATAAGCCTAGCCAGAGTGTGTTTGGCTTTCGCCACCCATTTTAAATGAATTTTGCTATGCCCTTTTTCGAGGTTAGTATACTGTGCCTCTGTCTAACAGTGACACAGAAATGATACCCGGGGTAAACCTACGATCTCCCATCCACTCAAGATTCCTCTTGAAGAGAGTCAATGAGGGACTCTGCCTAACCTGGACTGGGATTTTATTCCAGAGTGAAGGGAGTCTCTGGGTTATGAATCTGTCCCTCCAGCATGCCCTATTTATTTCAGTGCTGAGGTTCAAGTCTCTCGAGTGAGTAGCTCGATGGGATTTGGATTTTCTGAGGTGCAGCATGTCCATTAAGTCCGGGGTTGGACATGGCTTCACACGTCAGGCACAGATCGCCTCTGAGCAGGCGGTATGCCACTGAGTAGAGCTGGAGTTTCTTTAACCGGGCAGCATATGGCATCTGTTTGAGCCCTTTGATCCTCTTGGTGAGGTACTTTTGGGGTCTTTCCAGTTGCTGCAGGTGTCTGGTAAGGTACATCCCAAAAAGGGCACTGTACTCAATTATGGGCCTGATGAGGGATGAGTAAAGAGGCATGATGACCTCCCCTGATCTAGATGTGAATCCCTTCATGATTAGGTGGGCTATATAAAATGTTTTTCTAACCACTTTGGCCACGTGGTTTTCAAATGAGAGATTGTTATCAACTTGGGTCCCCTAACTGGGAAAACTATTCAAGTACAAACTCCCATGTCTAGCGCTTCCTGGAATTTATCAACTCAAATGCCCTGGATCAGCTGGTAAACACCCCTACCACAGGTGAAAACATACTGGACCTGGTCCTCACCAACATGGGCGACAGGTGTTCCACACCAGAGGTCAACCAGTTACTGGTTAGATCAGACCATAAACTAATCACTCTGGATGTCCACAGCACATCACCACCTCCATCCAAAGAAACCTTAGTGAAAAACATTTCTATAGCAAACTTCACCTTACTTAAGACAGCGGTGGTAAGTTTCACAGCCCCCACGCTAAAGGATAACAGTGTCCAAGATGCAGGAACCTTTACAAATGCACTCTATGAGCACCTACAAGGATGCATGGATCATGCCATCCCTAGCAAAACCAAGACTCACTCCCCTAAGAGAAGGGAACCAGTCTGGTAGACCCCTTGCCATAAACAGGCTATACAGTAGAAAGAGGAAACTAGTTCAGAAAAAAAGCAAATCCCAAGAAGGAAAGATATCCCTGATCAGTATCAGTAAGAAACTAAGGTCCCTCATAAAATCCTCCAAGGCTAACTTTGAAAGAAAAATAGCAAAGGATTTGAAAGATAACCACAAAGCCTTATTTAGCTATGTCAAGAATCTAAGTGGCAACTCGCAGATATGCTCTGAGCTAGTGCAAAATAGCACAAAATATGCTGAACCCAATGATATTGCCAACATCCTGGCAGATAGATTCAGTGCAAACTTCACCCCCCTCTCACCCCCGAAAGGGCCCACAACAATACCAGAAAAGTGTAGTGTCCCGGAAATCACAGACGCACAGGTGAAAACAGCCCTTTCAAAAGTCAAAAGCACAGCGTCAATGGGGCCAGATGGTGTCCCAGGCTGCATCTTGCACGAAATACAGAACAAACTAACCCCCCACGTAAACACACTGTTCAATCTCAGCCTCTCCACAGGCTATGTGCCCATAGAATGGCGCACAGCAACGGTTATTCCGCTCCACAAAGGAGGGGCCACAACTGACCCTGGTAACTATTGCCCAATAAGCCTGACTAGCCTGGTCTGCAAGGCTATGGAGTGCATCATCATGGAACTCATTAACAAAGACATTGGAAACTTCCAAACACTTGACCAGACCCAGTTCGGCTTTAAGGGAAAATCATGCCTACTAAACCTGCTTGACTTCTTTGAGACAGTCACCAAGGCCATAGATGAGGGGAAGGTAGTTCACACAGCCTACCTTGACCTCGTCAAGGCTTTTGACACCATTCCCCACTCGGGAATTATAGAAAAACTCACCAGCCTGAACATAAACCCCTACGTCAAGAGATGGGTTGCCAACTGGCTAACAGACAGAACTCACATGGTAAGAATAGCGGGCTCCAGGTCTGACTAAACCGGTCACAAGTGATGTCCCACAAGGCTCGGTCCTGTGACCCCTACTGTTCGGCATATACTTCTCAGAAGTACAGGCAAACACAGGAGGACTATGGCTAACCAAGTTCGCCGATGACTGCAAACTGGGACCATAATTGACTCTCCAGCTGACACAGACATTCCCCAAAAGGGCCTTACTGAGAAGGACACCTGGTATCAAAGTCATGGCTTCAAGCTAAATGCCAAAAAATGCATAGTCATCCCGTTTGGGGAAAAACAAAACACCCATGAATTACCACATAGGTGGCAGCCCCCTTAATACAGAAGAGGTAATAAGAGATCTGGGGACCCAGGTAGATAGTAATCTCTCCTTTGACAATCATACTGCCAAAGCAGTTAGGAAATCCTTCTATGTAGCCCATCTAATTACTAAAGGGTTCGCATCTAGAAATAAAGAGGTTATAGTGCCCCTCTACTCGTCACTCATCAGATCCATCATAGCGTACAATGCCCCATTTGGAATGTACCTCACAAGACACTTCCAACAGCTGGAAAGACCACAAAAGTACCTCACCAAGAGGATTACTGGTCTCAAACATATGTCCTATGCAGCCCGACTGGAAAAACTCCAGCTGTACTCAGTGGCATATCGCTTACTCAGAGGTGATCTCTGCCTGACTTACAAAGCCATGTTCAACTCAGAATTGATGGACATGCTCCACCTAAAGAAATTCAAGTCACTGCGAGCCACTCACTCTAGTGAGCTAAACCTCGCCACAACAATAAACAGAACAAGCTGGAGGGATAGATTCCTGTCACAGAGACTCCCCATGCTTTGGAACAAAATTCCTAACTACATTAGGCAGAGCCTTTCACTAACACTCTTCAAGAGAATCCTTGACGAGTGGATGGGTAACAGAAAATACACCCCTGGGATCATTTCATTGGCTCTTCTTGACAGAGGCTCAGTTAATTAATCACTGGGGCGGCGAAAGCTGACACACTCTGGCTAGGCTTATAAATGCCCTGGGGCAGATACCTAGTACCTACCTATGAACCAAAAAATTCCCATATTTCTTAATAGTTTCACCAAAAGAAATCTCGCTACTGGGGAGTCCTCCTATTAGACTCCTCCTTCTCTGGAGATGCATACTCTAGAGAAGATGTAATCTGGGTAGAATATGCTAAGGAATCCTCATCAGAGGAAGAGTCATCATCATCAGAAAAGTACCTGTTCCCAAACTCTTTGAACAGGAGATGATGTAAAAGAAGGAACAGAAATAGCAGAGGAAGGCTTCCAAGCCATCAAAGCATTAATTAATCCTTGAGAGAAAGCACACCAGTCAGACTGCGGAGGGGAAAGGGACAGAGAGTGTCTAGTCTTCTGCTTTTCTTAACATGCATTTCTGTATGAGAAGAAGTGGAAGAACCCAACATAAGCCTAACGTCTGGAATAGACTCTGGAATCTGTTCCCTAACAGCAGTGGAAGATACATCCCTAGGGCCTTCAAGCACAGTGAGCTGTGGTTCCCCTTCTCCACCCAAAACGGACATCTGCACTGCCTCTGAGGACGTGCCTAGGTTGGATTCCCTAGCGGCTTACGATGTACCTGCTGAGGAATCAGATCCATCCTCTGAAAGCAACAGTGGATCTTCACTGACCTCAAGGGACACATCGGATGAAAGAGGCGCAACCGAAGAGGATTCTGGCCTAGGCTTCCTAACCTTCCTTTTCAAAAACGGCTCAGTTGAAGGACCCCCAGAGCCTTCCATAACATCTTTAGCCAGATGTTTAAGACACTGATTCTCCAAGTAGAGATTTAGAGAGAAAAGTTGGCTATGCAAAGTTTTAGGAACAAAGACCTGACAAATGGAACAAGAATGATGGTCATGATTAGGGCCTAGGCAGAAAAGACAAAGGCTGTGGCTATCTTTATGTAAAATCTGGCATCCACACGTACACTTGCCCTTCCTGGATGACATGAACTAATTACAAAAGACAGTAGCAATGAAATAAATCCCCAACGGGGCACTTATCTAAGAGCTGGCAATAACCAATGGAATCAAGCAGCAGACCAACATACAAGTCAAGCGTTCTGAATGGTGGCAGAAAAGTTCTGAGGATTGTATATGTGTGACGTCCCACGTACCTTGCAGTTGTATACTGTCTGGATGTCGGGTCATTTGGGAATAGGACTTCCTACATGCAAAGAATACTGCAACACTGAATAGAAGGACATCTGATGTACTTGGTGTTGGAGGAAGTAGCATACAGATCACAGCAAAGTCAACCCCAGTGGCTGAAAAGTCTGTTTTGCCAGTGTTGGATTTTGGGACCACTCATTAGGAAGAAGAATGGACCCGCTCAGTTTGTCTGCTATAACACTGGACTTTCCTAGGATGTATGTTGGTATCAGAAAGTTGTGGGAACAAACTGCCCATTGCCAAACCTCCTTTGCCTCTTGACACAATGGGTAAGATCTGAAATGTCTGTTTTGAAAGAAATTGCACCCATGGGGAGGGAATCCTGAAAAGTCTGCAATGTTAGAGCAACTGCTCTCATCTCAAGGACACTGACGAGAAGATGACGGGCCTCTGCTGTAGACCACCTACCTTGTACTAGTCTTTCCCACGAAATGCCCCCCCTAGCTGGGTAGCATCTGTGGTCACTCTGGCTTGGATATATGACAGAACAAAGGAGCAACCCCAGTGACACTAGCAGGGAATCCAGCTAACAGTTAAGGTATGCATAAGAAACAAATACAGTAATATGTAAATCAGGAGACGGACAAGACGTTATAATATTCAGCCAGGAGTTATACAAGAGCAGATCTAAGAAATAAATACATGGGACTTTAGAAGTATTTTGAACTGTGAGGGATTAGCAGTGGTTAAGACGTGCTGGGGATTAAGTTCCAAATCATGGGGATTCGATTAAACTAGAGAGCATCTCCAAAGAGATTGTTAGGTTTTGTGACTTGTAATAGGAGCTTGTAAGATCTCAAGTGTTGCCTGTTAGACTGAAGCTGAAGTAGATTACATAGTGCTGGACACTTGTCAGGCTGGTATATTACATCATTAGCCATAGTTAAGTTGGATGAGAGTTAGATACTTGGGTAACTCAAGCCAGTTTAGTTAGTTTAGGGTTGTTTTTATACTTGTTTTGTGTCACAATGTAAAAGGACTTTTTATCATTTTTGACCGATTTCTGGGCTTTATTTCTAAGTTGCCAGTAAGTATCTAGAGTGGTTTGGCTTTTGTTGGTTTGGTAGTGTGCCCAAGCTTTACCTCTTTATAATCATGGTATGAAAGGTATCCTCTTTACGAAATACAACCCGCACATCTTTCTTGTGAGGTGCTGGTACTCCTTCCCTTTAACATAATGTTAAAAAAAACTAACCAGATCCTAATAATCTTCACAGGAATACCATTTGTTCCTGGAACACTCTAAGCTGACTGTTATACATACTTTTTATCTCATCTCTTTTTGTCTTACCTCTTAGTTGTTGATCCCAGTCTTCATCTAACTTAAGCATAATCAATTCTTCCATAAATATTTCTATATGTGCCTTTTCTCAGTATCCCCAATCCTTTACTCTGTACAGATTTTCATAATATTTCCAAAATATTTATAATACCTTTGTATGATCAGGTTACTTTTCTTGTCATAGGCTCCCTATGTTTGGCTACAACTCTTTATACTTTTACCCGAGTCACTGGGCTAAGAGTTTTTTGCATTCTAAAGTTATCAAAAACAGTTGATTAACAGCAACCCTTCTAAACTCATGCATGCTATCCAAATACCCCCTTATGTTCACCTTACCACAGGGTATTTGCTCTTCTTTTTGTTATAAGATTCCCTTTCTCCTCCAGTACTCCAACCTTTATCAACCTTTCTAAATAATTCTTATTACTTCTTTTTTCAAGCCCCTAACACTCTCATTTCTATCACATCATTACATTTAATCTTCATTTTATCTTACTCACTAGCAATCTCTTCTGAATGTTTACCACCCCTTGTAACTCTTAAGTCATATCCACTATCCAGTCTTTAAATTGCTCTAACGGTTATGTAGGAAAGTGTCAGTGAATGATTTTTGCATTATTACACCCTGCATCATTATCTTAAGTTTGCTTTATTGGTGCATGGTCTGACTAGTTAATGGATGGATCTCAAAGCTTTCAATTAAATACACATACTCTTATGAAACAATTTAAAAGCAATCTGGCCAAGTTATTTCATTTTTAGGAATAATATGCAATTTCTGCCTCGGTTCCTCCTCCTAAATATACATCTTCAACACCAATGATCTCAAACTTCTTCAGAAATCTAATTTCTTTTGTTACATTGCCCCTTCTAGGTCTCCCTGATACATCCTCACAACTGCAAATCAGGTTTCTAGCCCCTCCCAAAAATAAAATCTCCTGCTGAAAGTTTATTTCTTCCAAAATTCTCCAAATACATGGCAGCATAACCCTCCTTCCCTGATAATAACTCCTTACTACCACAAATCTACCACTGTCTTTTATTCTTTGCTGTCACTAATTTCAGAGTCGCCCCTCCTACAATCTGTATTACTACTTCTCTTTTCATTTGTTTTTTTATACTCTTCTAAATGTTCACCCTGAAATCCTTTCTTTGTCAAAGTCATATGTATCCAAGCACATCTTCTGTAAAATTGCTATCTGTACCGAACACTTCTTGATATAATCCAATACTCTATTTTTGGCCTGCACATGGAAGGCCAATTACATTTCATGTTAATATTGGCAAAGCATTCATTCTGATAAAAAAGTTATTTCTTCTATATATTCTACATGACAGTCTGACTAAATGATTCCAACTTCCATAAACACACTATTACGTTTGACAGGCGGATCTTATATTTTCCTCCTCCTCATCTCTATTTGAATCCATGTCACCTTTTCCTAATCTTTTTCCTTTGATACAAAAGCACTAAAAAAAAAGAAAGAAAAAAACGGAATACAAATACATTAAGAAAACAGATTTTAACTCTCAAACGCACAATACATACAATTTCTAAAAATAATTTTTACTCATCCATACAGGGAGTAGTTGCCCAGCACAGATGGCTGTAACTACAAGCAATACATACATTTGAAAGTTAGGATTAACTATACTAACAGGAATGCACAGCCTTTGTTCCCACTTACACAGATTGCTATTTGTAGTCCCCTAAAAGATGTAAAACAACTTGCATACTTTCAGTATACTTTTTGCCTTAATGAAAAATTTTCTCTTCAAGTGTACGTACCTAAAAATCCCTTTTCTACAGCTTCAACTAAAGTCTAGACAGCCAATAGTATAACAGAGCAAAATTATATTTTAATTCTATATATAATATGCTCAATATACTTTACACCCCCCAGCAGCACACGATCACATTATATTAACTAACAACATAAGAAAGGTTGGAAAAAAGCAAGTTAAAGTGTAATATTTGACTACATAAGAAAAATGTATGTTCTTACTTGTATCTTTAACATATGTAGCAGTCATATATAAAACTTCCCCACCACACATTTAAAATACCTTTGACTAAACACTATAAGGAACTGAAATAAAAAAACACATGCAAATCACATCATGAAATTTACTATACAAGTAATAAAAACTTGATTTAATTACAATTACTTTTCCTCAGTGTCCTTAAACATTACTGTAAAAGTGGGGTACATGCTTAAAATTCCTCCCATCAGTTTTAACACCATAAACAACCACTTCTTGTAGAGTGACCATTTATATATCTAAACTACATCCGATGAGAATGATGCTTTATAGTTCTCCTATTTATTCACCAGTTTCTCACTGCTGCTGGTCGTCTTCTTGATCATCTTAACCTCCCACCACCAGTCCTGGTTCAAATCAAAGGTACTGCTGAATCCTCTAGTCAGCTCCTGGGCTTTTTTTGGGTCAACTCAAACACTTCTGAAAAAGGTTTCACTGGCAAGGTCCCTCTAAGGGGGGGGAGGCACAATCCCCTCCCTTTAGCTTGCTGGCACACTCTTTTTGGGCTAAACTTTTATTTTATTTTTTTATTTTCTCCTTAGCCTACTCTGCATCCAAGAACATCTTTAATCCTCCAGGAAATATACTTTGAAGGCAGTTGGGTATGGCAATCTAAATTTCACAGCAGCTTCTCTATATCTCCTGACCAACAGGATAAACATGTCTCTTACAGCTGGTGTACAGTGAATAATCATTCTCCACAATCATTTTGATATCCCCAGTTTTTAATATTTTTCCCTTCAGTCACTATTTTGTTACTTACTGCTGGCATGATTGCACCTTTACTAGCTGCTTTCTCATGGCTAGATTTGGAATATACACAAGATCTGTCCATCCAAATTACAAATCCTGTTGGGGAACACCATTCTAGTTACTTATTTGTACTTTCGTAAAATTAATGCAAACTATTTCTTACATTTCCTTTGGAATAGCAAAAAATCTCAGGTTTCTTTCTCTGTGCTCTGTCCTCTAACTCTGTTTTTTAAAACAGTTCTTTAGAAGCCTAGTGCTTAGCCAGTCTTTCCTTCATTTCAACCTCTGACCTCTGCAGTTTAATTAGCTTATCTGAATAGCAACTTAAAGCTTCTATTTTTTTCCAGTCTTTTGTCATTTGACTTTATAGATTTCTCTAGAATTACAAACACAAAGGTGCATTTCATTATTTTGTCCTCACAAGTACTGGAAGTCCTCTCCTGTACTTAAGCTGATACCTGAACTGCTTTTTCCTTAACAGCTGTAAGGTGCTCTTGCATCAGACAGTACCATTTTTCCCCTTTTCTGCTCGAGTCTGTCTTACTTTCTCCATTTCTTTGCTAACATCCAGGCAGTGCAAGCACTAGCCTGTAACTGATTTTTACCCAAATTTATAACGTTTACTGTTTTTTTTTTTAAAACATCCAAGTTCCTGAAATAATCAAATGAATGGACAGAAGTGCAAGTGTGATTAGAGCATTAAAGTCTAGTCTTGAGACAAGACGGTACTCTGATATTTTCATACCTTACCGTGACAATACTTACAATTTCTGGCTATGACAGGATGTGGAAAAGATGGGTAAAACCCATGTGTTACAATTTACTGCTACAGTGATCCTTCCTGAGTTTCGTTTTTGACAACAAAAGGAATGATTTGGCCATTTGAAAATATAGGACTTCTTTGCATTATGAAATGTTGCTTCCCTGAGAAAAAGCAATATATTACTCGGGGAAAATAGTTGTTAGGAATCAACTTGACATCGTCCATTCTGTTATGCTCACAGCCTGGAGACTTGGATTTGGTATAATACTGCACTGTTGTGCAGCGGTTAGTGTTGCCACCTCACACCAACAGGTTCTCTGGGTCGATATTCGGCTGGGGTGGCTTCTGTGTGGAGTCTGCATGTCCTCCCTGTGGTCACATGGGTTTCCTCCCACATCCCAAGGACATGCTGTAGGTGGATTGGACACACTAAATTGGCACTAGGTGTGAGAACGTGCGTGTTTGCCTTCTGTGCAACAGCTGTAATTACAGAGAACAAAAAGGAGGTGAGAAAGACAAGGCCTCTGGAATTGGGAATGGATCAGAAACAAGGCTTGACAAGGCTGTGTACAGACTGACATCTTTGAAAGAACAGCTTGGCATTTTTTTTTCTTTCAGCCTGCCCAAACACTGATTCGTTACTGTAAGAATCCTTGGAGAAAACATGAGTTCCATGAAGCTGAAGGTTAAAAAAAAAACATTGATATGACACTTGTCTAATATTTACATTTTCTGTGGTGGGCAGACAAACACACAAATCAAACACGTTCTCTTGAGGTAGATGAATAACTTTTAATTCCAGCATCCAAAGAGGGAGGCCATACTCAAAGTTAAGGGCTCAGGAGTAAAACTGGTTTATCCCCTCAAGATGCAACTGCCTCTGTTTCTGTTCATTTTAGTTTCTTACACTTGCTGTAGGCCTACTAAGGCTGCCTTTTTCATCACATTTAATTTTCTCAAATTTTTTTTTTTTAGGGAAGAGCCTGATAAAATGGGACTAAATGAAGAAATGTCAAGAAACTTTTTCCTTTTGCCCATCTAACTAGAGTTTTCTTATTAAATGCAGCATAGTACATATGATTCAGACATATCATGCCTCTATTTTCATCTACTGAGCTCATGTTTTTGAACTCTGTAGTCCTATGAACTGGGTCACTGTTGTGTAATTCTTTATCACCAGTTTGAGTGACCAGTTTCTTTTCTTCACTTGAACAGTCTGCACATTTCACACAGCAGAAACATTTGTAGTCTTGTAGGTAAACACTAGCCTAACTGCCCTGAAAGGTCATTTTAAGCCTAGCCGATACTGCAAGATTAGAATCAAACCATGTATCTTGCATTTATGAAGTAAAGACCTTAAACACAATTTAAAGATGTGCTACCATTAGAACCAGAACAAGAAGGAAGTTTTATTACTTTCTCCTTTTCTCCCTTTTCTGTGCCAGCCTTCTCTTTGCATTCCTTAAATTCAGAGGTAGTATTTTTGAAGAACACACTTTCACTTCTTTTGAGCTTCTTCATTTTTGTCTGACACGTTTCCCTTGGATTTAACTATTTCTGAAAAATTTTTTTTCAAATTAAACTGCCTTATCTTAGAGACTTTCTTAAATTTTAAGTGACAGTTCACAATCATCAACATTTATGTACTACATCCCCACAAAAAAAGCACTCAAAGTAAAAGACTTTTAAAGGGCTACTTACCTATCACAACATTTATTCACATACCAGCAGATAGCATGGAGAAGTCACTACTACACAACTATCACTACAAATGGTCGCATTCAACAAATATTTTTCCTAAAAAATACTGACTGGTAGTATTTCAAAACAACTCACAATTAATCTGCTTACAAAAGAAAAACAGCTAACTATTTCCAAGTGGTGAGACATGAAATCACTATTACTTACATATGTGTCAAGATTACTTTTTGGAGGACAACATATTTACATCCAAAAAGATGGAAATCAAGAAAAACAAACAAAAAAATCCATTAAAATACAAATTCAACCAAAAAGTTTTATGTATTGTAATTTTTTTCCTATCAACATGATTCACAACGGAGAGCAAATTATCTTACACTCAACATGCGTGACAAAACATCCCGTATATCTCATAATCCTAACCCTAAAGCTGAACCTAACTGGAACTATAATGCAAATTCCAACACCAAACTTCAACTCTAACACTTGACTTGTGCATCTACTACAGCAAGGACAACTACATAACTGGAATTTCATACAATTTATCAAACAAACCAAATTTGACTATAAATCCTGAGCAAACTTTTCACAATCAAGTAACCTACTCACCCTTTAAATCAGGTATCGACCAAATGATGCAGGAGAAGCAGCAATGTGCTAATGATAATATTGTCAGGGAAAAAAAATGACCTAAACGTTTTTGAAAATCAGGCCAGACAATGACAGACTACAGGCATAGAAGATCATTTATTATACTGACTGCTACAGTAATCCTCTGTAAAAAAAAAAAAGTGTTTTATCCCAGTTTTGGCTCTACTGAGGTATAAAATTAAACTCAGTACATGAATTACTGCAAGTTGCATTGGTACTAGCAACAGAAGTTAAGTTTATGTTCTTTAAAAAAATGGTACTAGCAGCAGAAGTTAAGTTTATGTTGTTTAAAAAAAAATAATTCAATGATGATTAACTTACCAGTCATTTGGAACTCTGCAAATGCTACTCTCTCTAACTGCACTCTGAGATGCTCATGTGGTGCATCATTCAATGTGTTAAACAGTTTTACAGCTTTACTATAATGGCGCTCAGCTAATACTTTATGTTGCTTCCTCTGTTGTTCATCACCAACCTAAAACAGAGGAATAAGCAAGAGAGGTTAATATGTTAAACTAATCTGACAAATTTTATTCAAAATATCACACCACTTTTTCTTAAAGAAAGGACTGTGCATATATAATTTAAAAACCTTATGCCGATTCATCTTGCCATCAAATATATCATCATGGGTCTACTTTCCAGTGTGAAAACATGAACATTAAATACTACACAAGAGACACATGAGTAAGTGCCTTCTGGCATGAAACCATGTAAATGTTTGCAAACCTGTACCTCTTCATACAACAAGAAGGGCTTATTTTTTGGTGCCCAGTACCTTGCTTCTGCAGCAAAGAGGAAGATCTCTAAATGATTCAAAAGGGTAAGAAGTCATAGATGAACCTTGCTTTCCATAAGAGAGGTCAAATTATTTTTTCTCTGTCTCCCAGGATCTTGCTTTAGATAGACATATGGTCACAACATAATACACAGAGATACTGTGAAAGGCAATTGTGAGACGTGCTCCAGTCTTCCAAGATGATGAATAATAGCATCTGGGAAATTTCCCACTCACACCTTAGACTGGTGCACTTTCTGATGGTGTAAAGCAGACTGCACTGATTCAACAGGATGTACTGAGATGACAGTCGAACTAGGCTCTAATATGTTCAGAAGAAAACTGTCTTCAAAATGAGGAAGGGTGAGTTGATCCTTTACTATATCAATGACCATGGTGTTATCACAGTGTGTGTGTGTGTGCACATGCTTCCATAAATGTAGACAGAAGGCTTGGACAGGCATGCATGCCGCAATGAATTGTTGAATACAGATGCGCAACTTTTGCTGGGAAGGAATCCGTATCATCTATATTTACAACTGGCCAAAATCTGCTATCCATCAGAGCAGTGTTATGTCTGCCATCAGTATTTGCTTGAGAGAGAAGGAAAAAATCCTTGTAGTACGGTTAGCAAGATTGCCAGCCAAAGAAAAAAACAGTAAAATAATGTACTCACAGATGCCATGACCTGAAGAGAGACAAGTGTATTAGTTCCAATGCATTTGAAATGCAACATCCTGATATAAAGCTTGGCAAAAGACAATGTCAGGATAGCTGCTACCATATGATACAATTGGTTCCACTCAAAAATAAAGAAGCATTGTGGTTTAAGGACTGGATAAGGTCCCTAGGCTACTCACACCATGAAATGAGTCCCAGGAATGGAATCTGCCAAAAAGAGGTAATCTGTGATTCAGGAAAAAGTACAGTTGTGTACACTTACCATAAATCTAGATGTTCGAGTGTATTCACTGTTGCAGTCATTACATTTGGGTAATCTGCTGGCAGGTTGCCCTCAGTTGGCCTGAATAACAAACTCTTGGGTCCTGCGTCAGTTGCTGTCTCCTCTTCCATGACATCAGGTCGTCAGGGGTATAAAACATGCAGCCAATGCCATTTTATTCAGTTTTTCTTGCCCCAGATGCCCCCTAAATGGGGAGCAAATATTTATATATTTATATATATATATATATATATATATATATATATATATATATATATATATATATATATACATATATACACACACACATACATATATATATATTTATATTAAAAAATAAACAGAAATATATATGAATGCACTTTTAGAAACATAAACTTTACCTTCATCTAAAAGCAAATGCACCACAAAGGCTTTAGTGTATAATGAAGGAAAGAAAAGGTATAGAAAGGGGGGTGGTGGGTGGGTAACCCGGACTGCAACAGTGAATACACTCCAACATCTACATTTATGGTAAGTGTACACAACTGTACTATGTTCTTTGTGTTTCACTGTTGTAGTCATTACATTTGAGTAGAATCCCAAAGCTATGGATGGCACTAAACAGCATTAGTAGCGGCTATAAGGCCCTGCAGAACTGCAGTGGCAAAGCCTGCCCAGGATATGGAGAAGAGAGGCAAATGATAATGCTTTGTGAAGGTATGAACAGAGCTCCAAGTAGCAGCTTCTAGAATGTCTTTGGTTGGAACCCCACTGAGAAAAGCTGCTGAAGTAGAGGCAGCCCTGATGGAATGTGATCTGATTCCCTTGGGCATAGGTTTACCATGGTGCAAATAGCAGAAACTAATGCAGTGGCTTATCCACTTAGAAATAGTCTGCTTTGATATAGCCTTCCCCTCTGACCCTGCAGCAAATGCTACCAGTAGTTGCTCAGACTTTCTTAGAGATTTGGTCCTGTTTAAGTAGAATCTTAGTTGTCTGTGTACATCCAATGAATGCAGAATTCGCTCCACCTTGTTCTGCGGATTTGGGTAAAATGTTGGCAGGTGAATGGTCTGGTTAAGAGCCACACTGGATACCACCTTAGGCGTAAAAGAAGGATTGGTCCTGAGGGACACACTGTCTGGGTAAAATATAATAAAAGGCTCCACTTCCATGAGAGCCTGCAGTTCTGAAACCCTTCTTGCTGAAGTGACTGCCAAGAGAAAAGCTGTTTTCCAAGACAGAAATTTTATATCCGCAGTAGGTGCTGGTTCAAAAGGAGGCAGGGTGAGTTTTTCCAGCACAAAATTTAGGTCCATGCAAGAGTTGGTGGTCTTCTGGGAGACCTTAAATTTTTGGCCCCTCTAAGATGCTGTTTAAGCAGAGGATGAGAAAAGAGGGGAGGCTCTGTGTTGTAATGAGCCAAGATGGCAGAGGCATGGATTTTTATTGAACAAAAAGATAGGCCCTTGTCAAGCATCTCAGTCAAATATTGTAAAATATGAGGAATATTGGGCTTTGCTGTGTCTGTTCCTTGTACTTCATTCCAAGCACAGAATCTCTTCCATTTATCAGCATAAGATTTTCTAGTACTAGGCCTTCTGGCTTCCAAAATGACATCCATCGCAGATTTACTGAGAGGTGGTGTTTGAATAATTACTTGATCAGCCATGCTGCAAGATTCAGAGTTTGGAGCTGAGTGTGCAAAATTTGATTGTTCTGCTGGGACAATAGATGAGGTATATGAGGCAAGTACCATGGAGGAAGTGGAGACATATTCCTTAGAAGTGGGTACCAGTGCTGGCGAGGCCAGTCCGGAGCAACTAGGATCATTTTTGGTTTTTCCTGTCTGACTTTTAGTAAGACCTTGGAGAATAGAGGCAGAGGGGGAAAGGCATAGACTTATAGGTTTTTCCAGCTGAAGGATAGGGCATCCACTTTACATGCTTTTTTGTGATGGGTTCTTGTGCAGAATTTGTCCAACTGATAATTTTGGGGACAGGCAAATAGATCTATGTCTGGGCTCCCATTTCTGTGTTAACATGCTGAAGATTTGTGGATCCAGTTTCCATTCATGCGGGTCCATAAGATTTCTGCTTAGGTCGTCTGCCAGAGTATTTTGTTTTCATAGGTTCATAGGTTCATACTAGGCTATCTGCCCGAGGGCATTTACAAGCCTAGCCCATTGTTTTGTGGCTTACGCCACCCCTTTAGTATGGGGAACTATACCCATTATTTTGCTGTGCCTCTGTTGAGCAGTGACACTGAGGTAATCCCTGGGGTATATCTGCGATCTCCTATCCATTGGTCAAGATTTCTCTTGAACAAGGCCAGCGAGGTGCTCTGCCTCACATATACCGGGATTTTATTCCACAGCATAGGGAGTCTTTGGGTGATGAATCTATCCCTCCAGCACGTCCTATTAATAGCCGTGTCGAGGTTTAAGTCTCCGCCCTTGTGGCTCTGACGGATCTAGATTTTTGAGGTGAAGCATATTCATCAAATCTGGGTTTGACATGGCCTTGTATGTTAGGCAAAGGTCACCTCTGAGCAGCGGTGCGACTGAATAGAGCTGGAGTTCTTTCAGTCGGGCAGCATAGGACAGATGTTTGAGACCCTTTATCCTTTTGGTGAGGAACTTTTGTGGCCTCTCCAGCTGCTGCAAGTGTCGGGTCAGATACATTCCGAATGGGGCATTGTACTCAATCATTGGTCTGATGAGTGATGAGTATAGGGAGACCAATACCTGGCAGGAATTGAGCTTGAAGATGTATTTGGTAAGTCAAGGCTGTGTTCCACAAGGCCATGGCTAGTCTGCAAAGGGGGTAGGAATGTGCTTGTTTATGTACCACGTAACTGTGGTGTTGTCTGTCTTTATCAGTAGTTGTCCTGGATGAAGTAAGTCCTTGAAGGCTGTCAGCATTCTGAACAGCTAGCATCTCTTTCTGGTTGATATGCAGATGCATTTGGTTTGGGCTCCATTTGCCCTGAATGCATCTCCCTGCCAGGTGCCCCCCCTTCCCCCCAAGCACAGTCTGATGCGTCTGTAGTTAGGGTTTGAGTGGCAGGGGGTAGAGTGAATGACAGTCCTTTGTTCTGGTGACATGTCTCTGCCCACCAAATAAACTCCTGTTGTAGGCAGGAAATAAGAGGAATCATTGTTTCCAGACTGTGACAATGCTGACTCCATAAACTTTTTAAGTACCACTGAAGTTTCCTCATATGCAGTCTTGCATATGGAATTAGAAGAATGCAGGATTCCATGAACCTCAAAGCCTGCAGAATTTGTCTTGCAGATAACTGGGTTTTTGTTGCAATTTGTTTGAAGTATGTTGTCAGTTGCCTTTGTTTGTCTGGCGTAAAGTAAGCCATCTGGGCAGTTGTACTCAATCTTGCAACCAGGAATGTAATTATTTGAGAGGGTACGAGTTGTGATTTTTCTTTTCGTTTATGGTGTACCCTAAGCATGCTAGAAGCCTTTTTACAAATGCCAGATGTTGAAGAAGAGTGCCCTTGTCCTCTGCTTGAATGAGACAGTCGTCCAGATAAGGATAAATTTGAATGCTTCTTTGCAGAATGCAATTACTGGTGCCAGGCACTTTGTAAAGTCCCTGGGCGCAGTAGATAAGCCAAAGGGCAGTGCAGAGAATTGGTAATGCAAAAACCTGCTTTGAAGCGGAGGTATCTTCTGCATGATTCCCTTATTGGGATATGCAGATAAGCCTCTTAAGTCTAGAGTTACTAACCAAGCATTCATGCCTAGCATAGGCAGTAGCTGTTGCAAAGTCAGCATTTTGAATTTTGGAATGTCCAGGAATGTGTTCAAAATCGATAAGTCCAGTATTGAACGCCATTAGTCGTCTTTTCTGGGTACCAGGAAAAGTCTTGAATAAAAACCTTATCCTTTTTCCTTTTCTGGTACCGGCTGAATAGACCCCATATCCATGAGGGACATGACTTGTTTCTGGGCCTCTGTCCACTGGTTTTGTGGCAGATCTGACCATCCATTTGGAATTGGCAAAGTATGGAAATGAAATCTGTACCCCTGGGATACTATGTTTAATACCACTTGTCCTGGGTAATTAACTTCCAATTTTGAGCATGAAGTGCTAGTTTTCTCCCCAAGGGGGCTGCCAAAAGATAAGTGCTTGGTGATTGTAGAGGAAAGTCACTGAGACTGTTTACTGTAGGGCTGTGCTTTATTTATTTATTTATTTAAATTTGTTGACCGGGAGTGTCCGAATGGACGGAGGTCCATTTTCAGTGGAGGCCCGGGGAGAAAAGCTCCACAGTAAAATAAACAGACAGTAGTTACATTGGATTACATAGCGATTAACAATTTAACATAGCAATTACTTACAACATATTTACAGATGAAGAACACAGTACATCAGTTGACAACTAGAATCTTTATCTGTGAAGTACATAACAGACATTAACAAATGTTACAATGATAAGTTCCTGCTGTATAATAAGTACTAGGCTTATGAGCATCTGAGCTTGCTATAATCAAGGTAGTTAGTGGAGTGGAAAGAAAGGTAGTGGTTGGATGGGGTGGATGATATTAGAGTGGGAGTTGCAAGGGCATAGCCAGCATGTTTTTAGGTGCACTTTTAGTAAAGTTTTGAAGTGGGTGCATGATGGTACGGAGGTTATTGTGGGTGGGAGTGAGTTCCATAACTTGGCTATGGCACAAGAGAATAGTGCTTCACCAGCAGAGTTATTGGCTTTAGTGATCTGCAAGTGATTTTTGCTGCTGGATCTTAGTGGTCTGGTGGTGCGATAGGGTTGGAGTAGATTCTGGAGGGATGGGACATTTAGTGGATGGTTTACTAGTTTGTGGGCGAGTGAGAGTTGATACCACTGAAGGAGGTGAGGGAGTTCAAGCCAGCCCAGTTCAGCAAGTGAGAGACAGTGGTGACTACGGTAGGATGCCCCTGTGGCGAATTTGGTGATTTTGTTGTAGCAGGTCTCTAGCTTGTTTAGATCACATTGCCTTAGGTTGGTATATATTGTAGAGGCATAAAGTAGGGTGGAGATAAGGTGGGAATTTGCTATTGAAATCTTTGCTGCTTTGGTGAGAAATTGCTTATTTCTGTATAACGCTCCTAGTTTTTTGTGGATTTTTTTATGGTCATGGATCTGTGAATGTCAAATTTTAGTTTATTGTCTATTTCCACTCCTAGTAATTTGGTGTGTTCAGTTGGGTATATAGTGGCGTTGTCTTTTGCTGTGATGTTAAAGTCAGAGTTGTTTTCAGTATGTTTGGTGGGTTGGAAGAGGAGTAGTTTAGTTTTGTTTGGGTTGAGTATTAATTGGGCATCGGATAACCATGTTTCAACAGAGGAAAAGGCTTCCTGTGTGACTTTTTGCAGTTTGGGTAGGGACTGGGCTGAGAAGATGATGATCGAGTCATCTGCGTATTGTATGAGTGTGTGCCATGTTTGGTGGCAGAGGCTAGATTATTGGTGTAAACAGAGAAGAGTAGGGGTCCAAGGATGGATCCTTGGGGAACCCCTATGGAGACAGGTAATTGGGGAGATGTGTCATTCTGCCATACAACGGATTGTTGGCGGTCAGACAGGTAACTCTGAAACCAGTTGGTGACGGATTGTGAGAAGGATAGGTAATTGAGGACAGAGATAAGTTGTTTGTGTGGGACCATGTCAAATGCTTTAGATAGGTCTAGGAAAGTAGCAGAGGAAAGATAGCCATTGTTTTTATGCTGAAGGATAGTGTTAGTAAAGGAGAGTAAGGCAGTGGTGGTGCTATGGTTTGGTCGGAAACCATGCTGAGTACTGGAATGGAGGTTGTTAGTAAGGAGGTAGTCTGAGACAGGAGAGTGTATGCATCTCTCTAGTATTTTGGAGAGTGGAGAGAGAATAGCTATGGGGCGGTAATTGGTTAGTTCTGCGGAGGGTCCGCCTTTGTGGAGGGGAATTATATATGATACTTTCCACAGTGTGGGAATGTAACTTTCTGACAGAGATTGGTTAATCAAGATGGATACTGGGTAGGCCAGAGCATCAGCTGCGATTTGTAGGTATTCACTTGGGAGGTTGTCTGCTGCTAATTTGGTGGGTTTAAGTTTAGTTAGAGTTTTTTTATGTTGGAGGTAGGTACATGAGAAAAAGAGAAGGCAGTGGGGAGATTACTAGTTGAAGGTGTGGGTTGGATGGGAGGGGGGTTGTGTTGTTTAGCTAGTGATAGTATGGTTTGGGTGAAGTGTGTGTTGAATGGGGTAGCAATATTTTCTGAGGAGTGAGGGATGTTAGGAGGAGGGGTACTGACTTTACCTGGGTGGAGGATGGAGTTTATGGAGGACCAGAATTGTTTGGGGCTGTGTTGTCAGGAGTCCAGGGCAGACTGGTAGTATTGGAATTTGTCCTGTTTTATTAGCTTTTTGACTCTATTGCGTAGTTCTAGGAATTTCTGTCTAGCTGAGGGGGTTTTGGTTTTGCGCCAGTGCTCCCAGGCTTTATCCCTGTTTTTCATTTCTGACTTAGTGGTTTTCTGTAGCCATGGGGAAGGTTGTGCTTTGGTTCTGGAAAATCTTATGGGGGCATGGTAATTAAGAATGTTCAGGAAGGTAGTATTAAAAAATTCAACTGCGTCATCTAGACTGAGGTACTTTAGAGGATGCCAGTTACATTCTTTGAGGGATGAGATGAATGTGAGTGGGTTAAAGTTTAGTTTTTTACGTATTTAACAGCAGATGACAGGTTTAGCTTGGTATAGGTATTTTTTGAGTAGGAATGTTGGGGAGTGATCACTGAGGCTATCTGATAAGCAGCCTGTTATATATGACTGGGGGCTCTTACTGACTAGTATCCAATCCAGGGTAGTGTGCTTGCTGGAGTTTTTATTTATTCTGGTTGGTGACTGGACTAGTTGGGTGAAGCCATGAAGGTGTATATGATGGGTTGGATTGTTGCCAGAACAGGATTGCCAGTCAATATTGAAATCACCTAAGATGATAGTTTCTTGGGGGAGATGGTGGGTAGACCAGCTTAGGAGGTTTTCTAGTGGAGGGATGTTTTGGCCAGGTAGGAAGTAGCATCCAATTATGTTGATGGTTTTATTTTGGTTAATTGTGAGGTTGGTATATATTATTTCTAACTGCTTATTTGTGGAGCTGATGATTTTAAGATCTGGATGTTTAGATGCTGTTTAAATATTATAGCTACACCACCTCCTTTTTTGTTTAGCCGGTCTACTCTTAGTATACCGTAACCTGTAGGGAGTATTTGCTCACTGGTAATGTGAGGTTTTAGCCAGGTTTCTGTCAGGATGACTTTATCTGGGGAGTACAAGTCTATGGTGGCATGGAGTTCATGGACTTTGTTGGATATACTTCTAATATTTAGGCTTAGTAGAAGGAAGTCACTTGGCTTTCTATTGGCTGTAATATGGGAGAAGTTGTGGTTTCTAGTCTGATTATGAGGATTAGGGTTGGAGATGGTAGGGCCAGGGTTGGGGTGGATGTCTCCGCTTAGGGCTAATTTTGATGTGCATGAGATTATTAGTTTTCTCAGTTTTTGAATGTGTTTGTTTACAAGGGAAACTTTATGATTGTCCTCTGTGGGTAATAGGTATGGTGGGAGGGTTACTATGTTAAGTTGTAGGGAAGCTTTATGTTTGAGTAATATAGTTGGTAGAATATGTGGGGGGTGCATAGGGATGGTTCTTGACCTGGTGGGAGGGGAGCTGTGTGTGGGTGAGACATGAGTGGTGGTGTGAGTAGTAGTACAGTGGTAGTGGTTGAGTGGGGGAATGATGGAGCTTTGGTAGGATGTAAGATATGCAAGGAGAGTGCATGCAGTGAGCATAGGAAAGGTATGCTTGTACATGTTAGTTGAGGAGGTGTGGTAGTAGTGGGAAGATGGAGGAGGTAGTGTTGGGTTAGCGCTGTGGTTGGCTATTGGAAAGATGGGGGGGGGGTTTGAGTGCAAATAAAGGTGGGACCACTGGGGGTGGGAGGGAATAGGGGGGCAGGGTGGGGAGCGAAGTGGGTAGAGACCCGGGGGCAGGGTGGGGAGCGAAGCGGGTAGAGACCCTGTTAGTTGCTCGAATGAGAGGGCTGGAAACAATCACAAAGCAAAGACAAGTATGTGTTAAGAAACAATCACAATTGACCAAGGACTGCTCTGAAACTTTAAGTCATTTCTTAATTTCTCAGGTGGAAAAACAGGATAACCTTGTATCAGTAGGCTACTGTGGTCATAGTTTAAATTAAACACACAGTATTGATCAGTTATGGATACTATTTGCTAACAGAAGGGAATAAGAGAAAGTGGAAGATGTGTGTGTGTGTGTGTGTGTGTGTGTGTGTGGTGGGGGCTGCTTACAAGCCAAAGCAGAGTGCTCTCCAGGGGAAAATGAATATTGGCTCAAACAGGTAGACACATACTCGAAGTTAACTGTAGCTGTTTGCAGACAGTTCAGACATGGACTGCGCTTTTCTTACAAGAATGTTAAAGGTGGTACCGCAGTTGAATACTTAAGAGTGGTGTTAGGTCTAGAAAAGAAGAGTACAGAGAGGAGTAAGCAATTTTGAGATGGTAAATATATATTATAAAGATTATAAAAAACACACTGAGCAAATAGCTACTACATGCAGGACAATGTCTTGAACCAACTACTTAGTATATGCAGATACTAAGCCAATTGGAAGAACATTAGAAAAAACCCCCCAGACAGTTATGCAGTCACAGATAAAAATATAGCGAGCAGCAATCTGTCGTGGTTCTCTAATGGGATTCTATCCACCAGTAACAGCACAATTATATAGAAATAATTTAGACACTAGTATGAGCTGTCTACACACAACACAATTACATGAACATTAGTGAACAAGGTGCAGCTATGCAAATAGACCATACATACTATTATACTAAAAACAACTTGGTGCATACAAATGCTAGCATGCCATAGTAACATCCAATAATAAAGCATAAATCATATTAGATGTCTAACACAATTCAACATAAACATATACAGTTGTAAAATGTATATGTATATGTATAACAAAGCTTTGTTTCCTCCAGTTTTGGAGGTGGAGGCACCCCATTGCTTTGACCTGTAAGAACCCTGTGATTGGTATCTGGAGCCTTTTGAGCACCTGGATTTGCCTTGAGTGGCTCTGTTGGACACAGGAAAGGACCAATTTTTAGTGTCTACTGAACCTGGGTGGCTGCAGTTGCAAGAAATCTTTTACAGTTTGCATAAATTAAGCTTTGACTTTCCATTTTCTTTAAAACCTCTTCTGCCTTATTACCAAACAGAGTATCATGCTGTAAAGGGGCATCCAACAATTTAGCTTTAACATGATCAGGCAGATTTTGCTCCTTGAGCCAGGCATGCCTTCTAAATCACAGATCCAGTAACGGCAGCCCTACAAGAGGCCTCCAAGGAATCAAAACCACATTGCAAAGTATGCTTTCCAACCTGTTCTGCTGAATGCAATAATTCCTGTAACTCTATTTTCCACACAATCAGAAATCAACATCATTTTCTGTTTCAGTAAGCCCATAAAATGCTGTTGATATTTAAGCACATGAAACTGGCAGTTTAAGGCCCTGATTGCCAAGGTTGCAGATGTATAAACCTTCTTTCCCCATCTATCCAGCGCCCTGGAATGTCTGTCAGAGGGGGTAGGATTTTTGGCTGCAGAGGCCTTTACACCCTTGGGACCCTGAGAAATAGTCTCAGGATCAGCAGCAGGATTTTTGAAAAGAAATTTGCGGGAGTCAGGAACCCTGTAATATCTGTCTGGTTTACTAGGAGCTGGAGGTAGGGAATCAGGAGCCATGCTTGATTCCAAAGACATATCAACAATGTCTAATACAGGAGGTATTGCCAAAGGCCTATGCTGAGGAAGAAGAAGGAAATCCCTAAGCCTCTTTTTTGATTCAGAGAAGTCCTGACTCTCCCAGTGAAAATGTTCTCTTAAAGTATGCAAAGTTTCTCCAAAAGAGTAATCTTCAGGAGGAGGATGCAGATGGGATGGATTCCTCTGCATCAGAATCCTCATAGGGTGAAATAGAAAATTCCTGATGAGAAGAGGAATCAGAAGAAATGAAAACCTGATCTGAAGATTCATAATCAGTGCCTTGCCTAGGCCTCTTAGCAGGGGGAGGTTGGGAACCCCTGATCAAGGTAATTAAATCCTCAGCCATTTTGATCATCTGTTTTTTAGGCATAGGGGCCTGAGCACGTGGCTCTTGCATTGGTCTTTTAGACATAGAAGATGTTTTTGACTTTGTTTTTGAGGCTGGCGTCGGTTTAATATAAAAATGTTGAGGCCTGAAAACACCCTCAGAAGCCAGTGCCTGCTCAGCGGCTCCGGACCCATCCAAGGGAGAGACATCTGCGGGTTCAATACTCTGAGAATCTCGCGGCATACTGGACTCCGAATGGGTCTCGGTAGAGGCCTGCGACTCAAATGTAGCGGGTATCAGGGGCTGCGAAAGCGCCTCACTGAGTACCGGCGAACCGGCGACTGGCTTAGAAGCTTCGTCATCTGTTTTGGACCTCGACGGTCTGCTGTCTTCTTCTTTGCATTTTTTGTGAACTCCGGTAGTCGGATTGCTAACCGACGATATTTCAGGATAATTAAATCTTGAACCAAAATATTTAGAAACAAAAATATACTGACGCTTAATAGTGAGTTGGTTAAATCTAGCATGAAACCGACAGCAAGGCACATTGTGATCTGGGTCTAGGCAGGGAATACAGTACAAATGAAAATCTTTATGAGGTATTTGCTTCCCACAAGTAATGCAATTATTGACTTTTACTGACATCGGTAAGAAGCAAGAAAAAGTTTCCCCAACGGGGTACTTAGCTTTAGTTTGAAGACTTTGGTTCTGAAACTCGAATGTGAAAATTTCAGGAGTCGGACGACCGGCACTTGTGAACTGCTTCTGCTTCGGGCACCGCACGGCAAGAAAGACTGAATAAAATGGCGTCGGCTGCATGTTTTATACCCCTGACGTCATGGAAGAGGAGACAACAACCGACGCAGGACTCAAGATTTTGTTATTCAGGCCGACTGAGGGCAACCTGCCAGCAGATTACCCAAATGTAATGACTGCAACAGTGAAACACGAAGAACATCTTACAGTGATTTCCAGCACCTAAAGCAGGGCATAAGCCTGGTTTCTTATGATTATTAACTTATCAAACTATGGAACCAGGGAGCTACTCGCTCAGTCTAGACAAAGGAGGGCATAAACTGAACACTTGGTAAAGACAAAAAGTAGATTTTTAACTGCAAAGTAAGGCCTAGCAACAGGAAATCCTGAACACTGAGTTCAAGGAAATATCTGGGTGCATGGTGAATGGGTGTGCAAAAGTTTTATGTCTTGCATATTTCTGGTGCAGAACCATCCTGGTTCAAAAACTCAAAACATAACAGATTCTGAAAACCTCCTTCCATCGAAAAGACAGTTAAAATCCAGAACACATCCTTAATCAAGAAATGGCAAATGGATGCATTCTTACCGTACAAGATGATCTATGAGGGGATCCACCTCTCTGGGCCTATGACTGCC